>NC_030856.1:19163882-19193133 GCF_000208745.1 Theobroma cacao | reverse complement strand
GGGATTTTTGATGTTTTAGAAATAAATGTGACAAATAAAAATATATTGTGTTGATTATGAAATTGAGTAATTGGAGGCTACCAATTGTCTTGAAAAATATATTTTCTTATGAATGGCTTATGATATATAAGTATATGTGGCTTTATTTTATAATTGCATTGGAATAGAATGTAAGCTGTTTTTACTATGCAGGCTGGGTAAATAAATAAAAGCCACGTTATACTGTCGAAATTTTATTAAAATTGGTGGGTTAGTCACTACAATGACGAGTTTTCATGGACTGCCTATTAGAGGGGCACGGTAAATCTGGTTACATAATTACTTCGATTGTAGAGGCGAGGAGGGTAACTCCTGGGGTAGTATTAGAGCTCACTTCACGTCGAACCCCCACATGAATGTGTAACTCGACCAACACCAAGGAACGACTTGTTTTAAAAATAAAAATGTGTTTCAGATGTAAATATCATAACTACCTTGGCAGACTCGGTTAGATGCCTCGACCAAGGTATCCCCAAGGATTAGTTTTGGCTTGAGCCTTGTTTTAAGAAAAGTCATAAGTCTTAACAACTATTTTGGTAAATTGCAAATATTTTATGGCTTAAGGAATAAATTGAAAACCTTATGAAATAGTTTGTAATTTGTTGTTTAAACTTGCCTCCATGTTACTCGCCTTTAAATATTTATGATAATGTCTGTTTACTCATTGGGATTGCAAAATCTCACCCACCTCCTTTCCAAACATTTCAAGTCTGTGGTAGCTTGTAGATACCCTATTTTGTCAAGGATTCCAATTGACCTCTCTACCTCACAGACAGTAGGTTACTATCACCAATACGTGGTGTATTCATGGGCCACTTGTCATTGTAATTATTATTGTACATTATAACTTTGCAAATTATTGTATGTATGAATTTATTTTATTCTCGCACTACAAAAATTATTTATGAATAGTTCTATAAAGATTATTTTATAAGAAAATGAAATATATTATCAAATATTTTTATTTAGTTTAATTAGCCAACTTTTCACTCTAAATGAATGATTTAGATTACAAAAATTTATTTTTAATCGGCAGTGGATATTTTTCTACCATACGTTGTATCTTTATCAGGTTTCAAAATTTTTTGGTAAAAATGACCAAAATACCCCTATGTGGCGAAAACTTTATTTTGATTGTTTTCGATCTAAAATAGTTTATATTTTCTTAAAACTCGATATTTAACAACGATTACTCACAAGAAAGGCAAGAAACTGATTCGCTAGCCTTGCGGAGTTTCGATTGGCATTCCGAATAATAAGTGTCAATCGAGGCGTCGTGGCAATTGTCATGGGCCTGAGGGAGGTTCCGCGTTGTGACAAAAACAAAATCCATAGTTACATGCTCCCATTTCCACTCAGGAATAGGTAAAGACTGAAGTGTACCTGCTGGCCTCTGATGCTCCGCCTTAACTTGCTGACATACGAGACACTTTGCTACGAATTCTGCTATGTCTCGCTTCATACCCGGCCACCAATAATTCTCCCTGATAGTCCTATACATCTTAGTGCTTCCAGGATGTAATGCATAGGCAGATGAATGGGCTTTTTCCATGATT
Organism: Theobroma cacao; assembly: GCF_000208745.1. NCBI lineage: Eukaryota > Viridiplantae > Streptophyta > Magnoliopsida > Malvales > Malvaceae > Theobroma > Theobroma cacao. The sequence continues at coordinate 19,191,538 of NC_030856.1, read as the reverse complement.
GCCTGTCTTAGCTGGTTTCCCTCAAGAACACAAACTCAATCTCTAAACATTAAGACATTATCCTCTCCAAATCTAAACTCACTGACTCCCCCATCGGTCAATTTTTGAATTTCTTTTCTTAACTCATCATCAGACCTCTGAATGTCCTTGATCTGATTAAGTAACAAAGGTTGCACAATGAAGCTTGCCAATAAGGATCCATCCTCACCATTTCTCAACTGGACCCCAAGAGATTTCATCTCCAATAATGCTGAAAAATAACAACTCTGAAGTACTGCTAAAGACGATGAAGACTTACGACTTAAGGCATTAGCTACAACGTTCGCCTCTCCCGGATAATAGTCTATCATCAAGTCATAATCTTTTATCAACTCCAACCATCGCCTTTGCCTCAAATTAAGCTCCTTCTGAGTGAGAAAATATTTTAAACTCTTGTGATCCGTAAATATCCGACAATGCTCCCCATACAAGTAATGCTTCCAGATTTTTAAAGCAAAAACCACAGCTGCTAACTCTAAATGATGGGTAGGGTAATTTGCTTCATGCCTCTTTAGCTGTCTAGAAGCATAAGCCACAACTTTTTCATTCTGCATCAGTACGCACCCCAACCCCAACTTTAAGGCATCACTATAAACTATAAATTCCTTACCACTCACAAGAAGTGTTAAAACGGGAGCAGAGGTTAATCGGTTCTTTAGCTCCGAAAATCGATTCTCACAAACATCATCCCACTCAAACTTAACTCCCTTATGAGTTAGACGAGTCAAAGGAGCTGCTATTAAGGAAAACCCTTGAACAAACCTCCGATAATAACTAGCTAATCCGAGGAAACTACGAATCTTCGTCACCATCTTAGGTTGCTCCAATTGTAAAATTACCTCTATCTTCTTAGGATCAACATATATTCCAGCTCCTGATACTACGTGTCCTAAGAATACCACTTCCTGTAATCGAAACTCACGCTTCGAAAACTTTGCATACAACTATCTTTCCCGCAAAGTTTGTAATACTATACACAAGTGGGTATCGTGCTCATCATTATCTTTCGACTAAACCGGGATGTCATCAATGAACACAATAACAAACTTGTCCAAGTAAAGGTGGAACACCCTGTTCATGAGATCCATAAAAGCTGTCGGTGCTTTAGTTAACCTAAAAGGCATGACTAAGAACTCATAATGATCGTACCGTGACCTGAACGCTGTCTTGGGTACATCCTGTTCTTTGATCCTCAACTGATGATACCCAGACCTCAGATCAACCTTAGAAAACACTGTAGCTCCCTGTAATTGATCGAAAAGATCATCAATCCTCGACAACGGATACTTGTTCTTAATGGTCATTTTGTTAAGCTGCCGGTAATCTATACATAACTGAAGTGTACCGTCTTTCTTTTTCGCAAATAAAATCGGTGCTCCCCACAGAGATGTACTAGGCGTATAAAACCCTTGTCCACTAACTCTTTCAACTGTACTTTCAACTCCTTCAACTCTATCGGAGCCATTCTATATGGAGGAATAGAGATAGGGGCAATACTTGGAAGTAAGTCAATGGTGAATTCGAACTCACAATAGGGAGGAAGTCCCGGTAATTCATCAAGAAATACATCAGGGAACTCACTTACTACAGGGACATTCTCTAACTTAGGTTTCTCCCTTGATATATCAATCACGTGAGCTAAGTATGTCGGATATCCCTTTCGCACCAATTTCAAAGCTTTGAGGGTCGAGATTACACAAAATGGTAATACTAGACGCTCCCTCATAAATACAACTTCTGCTCCCTCTGAACTCTAGAGAATCACTTCTTTCTTAAAACAATCCACCTTTGCTCGATGAGTGGACAACCAATCCATACCCAAGATCAAATCAAAGTCCCGAATCTCCAAAGGAATTAAATCACCCATAAATTCTTCTTCCCTAACTTTAATACCACAGTCTCTATAATACATATTTCTTACTAACCGCTAGCCTAGCGGAGTATGCACTATAATCTCTTCCTCTAATAGTGACAGGTTCCTATATGAGAATGATGCAAATGATATGCTCACGTATGATCTATCGGAGCCCGAATCTATCAAAACATGTGCATCTCTATCAAACACAATCATAGTACCTGTCACTATGCTAGGTCAAACCCGGGCTTCATCCTCAGTCACTGCAAAAACCCTGGTCGAAATCTGGGGTTACGGTTTGGAAGATGGTTGCTTTGGGGTATTACTCCCCATGCTTGACCGTATCACTAGGCCCTGTCTGGACTATGATCTCGAAGTGTCTCTCCACGATATACTAGGACGAGTCAGAGGAGTAGAAGTAGCTATTGTACCCCGTCTCATTTGAGGACAATCTCTCTTAATATGCCCCTATTGGCCGCATTGAAAACATGTTACAAGCATTCTACATGACCCAACATGAAATCCTTCGTAATTACGGCATCTGTCCAATCCTCCTGAAGTCGCCCCCTGACTACTCATTATGAGCAGATCAGGTCTAGAAGATCTCGGCTGTGACTACTGAGATGGAGGTCTAGTGGATGCCACAGACGCTGAGGTATTACTTCTTGCAGTAGATGTCGAATCTCTGCCTCTCTTTGAAGACTGACCCAGGAATGTAGGCGGATTCCTTCTCTTTGCAAACTCAGCTTGGATTCCTCTATTCTCAGTGATGAGCTTCTCAGCCCGTAAGACCATCTGCACAACTTCCTTATATGACTCTTTTCCAGTCACTATCATATGCTATCGTATCTCATTACGGAGTCCTTCCTCAAAATAGTTTAGCTGGTTTTGTTCCAATCTCACCAACTCAGGTACATTAAGCATCAGCTCGTTAAACAAGTTTCATACTCCTCAATGGTCATGTTCCCTTGTTTCAAGCTCAAAAATTCTCTCTTTTTCTCTTTCTGATTGAAATAAGTGTAATACTGACCATCGAACTCATGGAGGAAATTCGTCCAAGTCACCGGTATAGGAGAGCGAGACTTTACTGAATTCCACTAGGTACGGGCTCTCTTCTCAAATAACCATGTAGCCACCTTCAATTTCATCTCATCATCTAATCCCATATCTATCAGTGTCTCCGATACTTGAATAACCCAATCCTTAGCTGCGGTCGCATCCAACTCACCAGTAAACAAGATACAACCTAACTGTCTAGCTTCCTTCAATTTCTTAGAAATGGAGACGTCCGGTGTTTGGGGTAGAATAGAAGGTGGTGGTATTAGGGCTTTTATAGGGGAAACAGCAGGTGGAACTTGACCAGCTTGAGATTGTGTAAAACCCGACCCTATAAACAAATGTCATGACATACATGCACTGAGTAGCATGTTATTATGCTAGGAAAGCACCTAAGAATAGACGAAACCCGATATTGTACCTAACTGTACACTTGAGTTGATTTAACCTCGAACTAGTTCAACTAGGAATTGTAGGATGAAATTTAATATTTTATAGTCCAGGAATGACTAAAAATGATTGCTCGGAGTTCGAGGGTTCATTAGGGGTAAAATTGAAAATTTTGATGTTCAGGGGTAAAAATCGTCATTTTACCACCTAAGATAATAATTTAATCATGGAGTGAAATTTTTTATCAAGATTAACTATTTGGAGCATAATTTAATGATAGGAAGTGAAAAAGTTTAATTCTGGTGATTTTTGGAGTGTAGCGGTAAAATCGTAATTTTACCACCTACGAAAAAAATTTGAGATTTTGAGAGAATTTAGATCAAATTTGACAAATTGGAGAATGGCATGAGTATAAGGGATGAAAAATATGCTTATGGGCAATTTTTCAATTTTTAGGGCAAAAATGTAATTTTTCACTTTTATGGGGGAAAAAGTGTAAATTTCAAAAATTATTCCACCAAGACTTTGGATAAGTCTGAGAATTTTATCTAAGCTATGGATATGTGGGACAAGTGTATGGTGAAAATTTGGAAACAAATGGATGAAATTTTAAAAATGGGCTAATGGAAAAGTGACACATGGCACTTTTTAATGATTTAATATTATTTTAATGAAAAGTCAATCCATTTAAACCCCATTTTAAGTGATGGCCGGCCATAAGAGAGAACAAGAGAGAAAATAGAGAGGAAAGGAAGAAAAAACGAAAAACCAAAGAGAAACAAGAAAATTCAAAGGGAAATTCGCGTTTTTCGCCCGTTTACGTTTCTATCGGTAAGATTTTTTGACTTTAGCTTGATTTCTACCTTTCCTATGCCTTTGTTTCCATTTAGCATGCTTGAGGAGAGAGATCTAAAAGTGACATCAAGGGCTGGCCGAATTTCAAGGGGGGAGAAATTGAAATTTTTAGGTTTTGATTTTTAGTTAAATTGATAGTTTTAGTTAGTTAAATGTGTTTAGAAATTAAATTGGGCAAGAAAGCATTAAATTTTCACAATACCCACCCTTGGCCGAATCTGCAATGAGGTACAATGATGATGATCTGATTTTTATTCTAAGAGAAATGAAGAGAAAATGATGAAAAATGGTTAAATGTAATAGAAAAATAAAGTAGAAAATTTACCGAGTTAATGTCCCATTTTTGGCCGAATTTTCCAAGTAGGAAAGTGAACTGATTTTGGTGATTTTAGAAGGTTATTGGCTGATATTTAATGGTTAGAAATGTTGGAGAGAGAATGGGATGATTTAGAGCTAAAATGGAGCACGTTAGCAATTTATCGGGTAAAGTGCCAAAAATAGGTTAATACCGCGTTTAAACTGTTTTAGGCTATTGCATTTCATACCATGCATTAGTATAGGATTTAAGTCAATTATATAGTGATTTAGCATCAATGTGGTGAATTGGGTAAATTTTGCAATGTGTCTAGGAGGAGAGCCTTCTAGTAAAGGCAAGGAAGTCGTACCCGACCAATAGTGATCGGGGAACCTAGGAAGCATTTTATCTGTACAAATGGTGAGTAAACCTATTATTATTGTAAATTATCTAGAGTTTATTTTAAATGCTCTTTATGTATTTTATGAAACGAAAATGAGATTAAAACGGGATTTTTGATGTTTTAGAAATAAATGTGACAAATAAAAATATATTGTGTTGATTATGAAATTGAGTAATTGGAGGCTACCAACTGTCTTGAAAAATATATTTTCTTATGAATGACTTATGATATATGAGTATATGTGGCTATATTTTATAATTGCAGGCTATATCTTGAAAAATTGTAGAATGTAAGCTGTCTTTTACTATGCAGGCTGGATAAATAAATAAAAGCCACGTTATACTGTCGAAATTTTATTAAAATTGGTGGGTTTAGTCACTGCAGTGATGGGTTTCCGTGGACTGCCTATTATAGGGGCACGACAAACCCGGTTTCATAGTTACTCCGATTGTGGAGGCGAGGAAGGTAACTCTTGGGGTAGTGTTCGAGTTCACTTCACGTCGAACCCCCATGTGAATGTGTAACTCGGCCAACGTCAAGGAACGACTTGTTTTCAAAATTACAATGTGTTTAACATGTAAATATCTTAACAACCTTGACGGGCTTGGTTAGATGCCTCGGCCAAGGTATCCCCGAGGACTAGATTTTGGCTTGAGCCATGTTTTTAATAAAGGTTATAAGCCTTGACAACTGTTTTGGTAAATTACAAATGTTTTATGGTTTAAGAAAGAAATTGAAAACCTTATAAAATGGTTTGTGATTTGTTGTTTAAACTTGCCTCCATTTTACTCGCCTTTAAATATTTATGATAATGTCTGTTTACTCATTGGGATTGCAAAATCCCACCCACCTCCTTTTCAAACATTTCAGATCTGTGGCAGCTTGTAGATACCCTATTTTGTCGAGGATTCCAGTTGACCTCTCTACCTCACAGACAGTAGGTTACTATCACCAGTACTTGGTGTATTCATGGGCCACTTGTCATTGTAATTATTATTGTACATTATAACTTTGTAAATTATTGTATGTATGAATTTATTTTATTCTCACGCTACAAAAATTATTTATGTATAGTTCTATAACAATTGTTTTATAAGAAAATGAAATATATTATCAAATATTTTTATTTAGTTTAATTAGCCAACTTTTGACTCTAAATGAATGATTTATATTACAAAAAAATTTATTTTTAATTGACAGTGGATATTTTTCTACCATACGTTGTATCTTTATCAGGTTTCAAAATTTTTTGGTAAAAATGACCAAAATACCCCTATGTGGCAAAAAATTTATTTTGATTGTTTTCGATCTAAAATAGTTTATATTTTCTTAAAACTCGATATTTAACAACGATTGCTCACAGGAAAGGCAAGAAACTGATTTGTTAGCCTTGTGGGATTCAGATTGGCATTCCGGATAATGAGTGTCAATCGGGACGTCGCGACGGTTATCATGGGCCCGAGGGAGGTTCCAGGTCATGATAGCCTGGCTCGTACAAGTAGTGAGAAAAGTCGCTAATGCCTAAGCTACCTCGGGTGACATGGTAGGTACGCCAGGAGTAGCAACAGGTGGTGGAGGAGGTACAGGAATGTCAGTAGACTCAGTAGCAAGAACTACTCTAAAAGAAGACCCAGCCGACTCCTCTTCTATGGAATCTGACAGACTCTGTCTGGGGTGACCTCTTCCTCTACCGGTAGATCTAGTGATAGGTGGTAGTTCACGTCGAGGAGGCATAATGATCTACAAAAGGAATAGAATTGGTTTAGACGACTTAAGACTCTATATGTAATTACATGCAACTAACTAATCTTAACTGGGCCACGCTGACATTGTAAATTATTTTAAAATAACTTTAAATCCAAGAACTTTAAAAATAAAAAACTTCTTTAAAAATCATATGCTTTTAAACCGAAAGCTCTGATACCATTCGAATTGTCACGACCCAGAACCTCCCTCAGGGCCATGACAACCGCCGCAATGTCCCGATTGATACTCATTACCCGGAATACCAATCAGAACCCTGCAAGGTTTACATATAAGTTTTAAACAATTTTCAGTCATTTTCAGCTCAAGTAAATCAAAAGACAAAAATATATCATTTTTATATAAATAATATTTATAGAAACACGTGTAAGTAATCTTTTGCAACTTAGAAGTAAAATAAATTCATACATACAATAATTTACAAAGTTATAATATACAATAATAAATACAACGACAAGTGGCCCATAAATACACCAAGTGTTGGTGATAGTAACCTACTGTCTGTGTGATAGAGGGGTCAACTGGAATCCTCGACAAAATCGAGTATCTACAAGCTACCATAGGCCTGAAATATTTAGAAAGGAGGTGGGTGAGATTTTGCAATCCCAATGAGTAAACAGACATTAACATAAATATCTAAAGGTGAGTAACATGGAGGCAAGTTTAAACAACAAATTACAAACCATTTCATAAGGTTTTCAATTTATTTCTTAAACCATAAAATATTTGTAATTTACCAAAATAGTTGTTAAGGCTTATAACTTTTATTAAAAACAGGGCTCAAGCCAAAACTAGTCCTCGGGGATACCTTGGCCGAGGCATCTAACCGAGTCTGCCAAGGTTGTTAAGATATTTACATGTTAAACATATGTTAGTTTTGAAAACAAGCCGTTCCTTGGCGTAGGTCGAGTTACACATTCACGTGGGGGTTCGACGTGAAGTGAGCTCTAACACTACCCCGAGAGTTACCTTCCTCGCCTCTACAATCGGAGTAACTATATAACCGGGTTTACCGTGCCTCTCTAATAGGCAGTCTACGAAAACCCATCACTGCAGTGACTAAACCCCACTAATTTTAATAAAATTTTGACAGTATAACGTGGCTTTTATTTATTTACCTAGCTTGCATAGTAAAAGACAGCTTACATAAATTCGTAATACAATTATAAAATATAGCCACATATACTCATATATCATAAGCCATTCATAGGAAAATATATTTTTCAAGACAATTAGCAGCCTCCAATTACTGAATTTCATAATCAAAACTTTCTTATTTAAGATAATCAACACAATATTTATTTGTCACATTTATTTCTAAAACATCAAAAATCCCATTTTAATCTTATTTTTATTTCATAAAATACAAAAAGAGCATTAAAAAATAAACTCTAGATAATTTACAATAATAATAGGTTTACTCACCGTTTGTACAAACTAAATGCTTTCTAGGTGCCCCGATCACTGTTCGTCGGGTATGACTTCCTTGCCTTTATTGAAAGGTTCTCCTCCTAGACACATTGCAAAAATTTCACAATTTACCACATTGATGCTAAATCACTATATAATTGACTTAAATCCTATACTATTGCATGGTATGAAATGCAATAGCCTAAAACGGCTTAAATGTGGTATTAACCTATTTTTAGCACTTTACCCGATAAATTGCTAACGCGCTCCATTTTAGCTCTAAATTGTCCCATTTTCTCTCCAACATTTCTAACCATTAAATATCAGCTAATAACCTTCTAAAATCATCAAAATCAGCTCACTTTCCTTCTTGGAAAATTCGGCCAAAAATGGGACATTAACTCGGTTAATTTTCCACTTTGTTTTTCTATCACATTTAACCATTTTTCATCATTTTCTCTTTATTTCTTTTAGAATAAAAATCAGTTCTTCATCATTGTACATCATTGAAGATTCGGCCAAGGGTGGGTATTGTGAGAATTTCATGCTTTCTTGCCCAATTTTATTTCTATACACATGTAACTAACTAAAACTATCAATTTAACTAAAAATCAAAACCTAAAAATTTCAAAATCCTCCCCCTTGAATTTCGTCCATCCCTTGATATCACTTTTTGATCTCTCTCCTCAAGCATGATAAATGGAAACAAAGGCATAGGAAAGGTAGAAATCAAGCTAAAGTCAAAAAATCTTACCGTTAGACGCGTAAACGGTCGAAAAACGCGATTTCCCCTTTGAATTTTCTAGTTTTCCTTTCGTTTTTCTCTTTTCATCCTTTCCTCTCTATTTTCTCTCTTGTTCTCTACTTATGGCCAGCCATCACCTGATGTGGGGTTTAAATGGGTTGACTTTCCTTTAAAAAAATATTAAATCATTAAAAAGTGCCATGTGTCACTTTCCCATTGGCCCGTTTTTAAAATTTCGTCCTTTAAACTTCAATTTTTAACCACTTAGAATACCATAGTTATTCATGCCAAAAATAAATAAATCCTATGATTTTGACAAGTTTTGCGTGGTGAAAATTACGGTTTTTACCCAAGACGATAAAATTACCGTTTTGCCCCTATGTTCCAAAAATTGTCGAAATTGAAAATTTTCACTTCCTATTATTAAATTATACTCCAAATAGTTAATCTTGGTCAAAAATTTCACTCCATGATCAAATTATTATCTTAGGTGGCAAAATGACGATTTTGCCCCTGAACATCAAAATTTTTAATTTTACCTCAAATGAACCCTCGAACTCCGAACAATCATTTTTAGTCATTCCTAGACTGTAAGATATTAAATTTTATCCTACGATTAGTATTTGAACTAGTTCGAGGTTAAATCAACTTAAGTGTACCGTTAGGTACAATATTGAGTTTCGTCTATTCTTACGGACTTTCCTAGCGTAATAACATGCTACTCTATGCATGTATGTCATGACATCTATTTATAGGGTCGAGTTTTACAAAGTAACCTTATCATCATTTTAATTATCTAAAGTGGTATTTTTATTCGATTTTGTGAATTTTATGGAAAATGAGTTTAAATGGTTAATTTTTAGGTTTTATAAACAAAATGTATTTAAATGAAATGATTTTATAAATTGTCTTGAAATTAAATGATGGCTTTGAAAATGGAGTAATTAGAGACCATTTGATGTATTGTGAATTTATGGTTCTAATTGATTGGCTTATGGCAATATTGACATGAATGGCTGAATTGGTAAATGTGCTAAAAATGTATGAACCGTTGATTTGCCTTGAGAGGCTGTAAAATAAAATAATTGCCATGTCATGCTATCGCAAATTTTATTGTATGGTGGGTTTAGCTTACTGCAGTGGGCGGGTTTTGTGGACCAGCCTATTAGAGGAGCACAGAATCCGGATATATACACACCTTGGTCGAAGAGGCATGTAGGGTATCTCCTGAGGTACGGTTAGAGTTCACGTCACGCTGAACCACCTTGTGATGATGAACTCCGCTAATGCTAAGGAATGAATGTGTTTTTCAAAATAAAATTATGTTTATGTATATACGAAATTTTTAATAGCCTTGGCGAACTTGGTTAGATGCCTTGGCCAAGGTATTCCTGAGAATGATTTTGGCAGGAGCCAAGCTTTTAAGATACTCATAAGCCATGTTGATTATTTAAATGAAATGAATATTTATGTTATGAAATACACATTGAGATGGAATAATTTAATCGTCTCCATTTACTTGACTTTAGATATTTTGGATGATGTTTGTTAACTCACTAGGATTATATAATCTCACCACCCTCCTTTCCACCAATTTTAGGCTCAGAATAGGCTGTAGATAGCTGATTGCATCGAGGGCTACCATTGGATTTGCATCCTCCAAATTGTAGGTTCACAGTCTTCCTTACTTTTGGTTATTCAGGGGCCCACTTGTTATTGTAAATTAAATTAACTACTCTGGTTTACTATATTACAGTATGTATGAATTTATTTTGCTTTTATGCTATAAAAATTATTTACATATAACTCTAAAAATATTATTTTATAAGAAAATAGAATATTTTATTGATTTTTTTTATTATTTTTNTATTTTATTGTATTTTTTATTATTTTTTGTTATATCCAAATAATCATAATTTTATTTTAAATGAGGGTTTTAGACATTTAAACTTACTTTTGATTATGAATTATGTGTTTTGTACTCACATACTACATTTTTAGCTGGTTTTGAAATTTTTAGTGAAAGATGATTGAAATGCCTCTTTGAGACAGAAATCATTTTTTTATTATTTTAAGTTGGAAATAGCTTAAAATCTATTAGAACATGATATTTGGCAACGGTTACTCACAGGGGAAATGAGAAACTAATATTAAAGCCTTGCGGGGTTTCGGTTAGCATTTCGGGTAATGAGTGTCTATAGGGACACCGCGACGGTTGTCACGGGCTCGAGGGGAGTATCAGGTCGTGACACCAGCAACTTCTTCTCATTTTTTTCCAGCAGCTTCCACCAACTTCTAGCAACTTCTTTTTCTTCCTCCTCACCCAATGCCATATTCACCTTTACCACCATGAAAATGGAGTTTTTCAAATTCTTTTCCTTGTTTTCTTCTTATTTCCTTTCTTTTCTTACTTCTTTCTTCTCCAAACTTCTTACGCACTAAACCTAAAGTTTTAAACCCCAATTTTCAGCACATATAAACCCTAGGAGGAGAAGAAAAAAAAAAGTGAAAAAGGAAGAACAGCTTGGTTTTGTAATTCAAGCAAGCTAAGGTAAGGATTTTGTGTTTTTAAGCTTATGGTTGGTTAAATTCTTGGAAAAATGATGTGTGAATCATTTTGTGGCAGCTATGGTGACCATGGGTCTGAAGAAATTATGAATTTTGTTGAGTGAAATTCAAGCTAAAACCAAGTGGTAAGCTTAATGCTGCAATTTGAAGCTTATGATTGGTCTAGTATGGTGAGAATGATTACGTGCATATGTAGTGTTATTGTGATGTCATGGGTATGGTTGGAAGGTAAGTATATTGATTGGAAGTTTAGTGTGTAGATATGTGTTGTTAGGAAAGGTTTAAAAGGTTATGCATGTTGGTGTGCACGAATGAATATTAATGTTATGCTTGGTGGCAACATGTAAATAAGGATGGTAGTACATGTAGCCTTAGAAAATGTTGATGGAAGTAAATTTATAGTTGCTGCCATATGTTAGGTAATTGTTGTGGAAATGATGGATAAACTTTATAAATATCCTTAGACAAGATTTATATATGTGCTAGAATCATAAATAAGTTACCGATATCCATAATCTAAAGAATTACGCAAGTAAAGATAAAGGCCATTTTGGTAAAGAATGTGTCAAGATATTAGTTAGATGAGGATTCATGATTGAAGGCAATAAAAGAGAAGTAAAAATGAGGTACACTAAAGATATTGAATTTGGATTGTTGCTAGGAAGTACAAAAGTAAAGATAGTGCATGGTGGTGGTGTGTCGGAGGGAATAACGAGTGACCGGCAAGTAGAATAGCTAGATACGCCTCCGAACAAATAGCGATGTAATATCCTGCTATCATAAGGTAGTGAACTTGCACTAAAATATTTTGGAATAATGATTTTGTTGGTTTTTCTGTAAAAATTGCATGGGAACAAGCCCTTGATGAAATGCTTTGATATATGAGATATGAACATGATGAATTCATGAGTTTCTACATTATGTTGATGTGTATATTATACATTGAATGATACTTTTGTGTGATAATTATGACCCAGCCATGTACGGTGTAGGAGTGCACATGAGTTGTGCTGACCCAGCCATATATGGTGTAGAAGTGTACATGAGCTGATGATGACCTAGCTACGTGCGGTGTGGTAGTGCACATAAGCTCAGACAGAGTTGGGGGTGAGGTCAGTGGTCATATGTATGTTTATATATGTTATATATATATATATAGAGGTTTCGGAAATTATATTGTGGTTGCATTGATTTTTGAACGTTAAATCTTGAGAAATGGTTTCCACTTGATTGTCATCGCAGCAAAAACAGATTTTCGTTGTGACAAGAAATTGAGTTAAATTGCATTGTTTTCAACAGAAATGCATCATGGTTTCTAAAACTTTCGTATTGTTGCTTGTTCCCTTCTTCTGTTCACTCACTAAGTTCATACTCACGTTTCTTTTAAACTTCATGTTTTAGGCTTTTTTGAGTTAAAGGTGATTGGATACTAAGACGAGGTGTTCCTCCCTATCCATTGCTTGGTAGGTTTAATATAACACTAAATGTTAGCAATCGTGCCCAGAGTCACTCCGCTGACGGTCAAGGTCTAATTATGTGTATATGAATACTTGATGTGAAATACTAAGATTCATTTGTCAAGCTATATATGTATATTATGGTTTGATGATGCCATTTTGAATGCATAATTGGGTTGTACAAAATGTTTTCAAAAGAACTATATTTGAGCATTACAAATTTTGGATTTTAAAGGGATATGGATTAAGGTATAAGATTGCAAAAAAAGGCTTGCTTGGGCTTAGTGGGTTGAGCCCATTGGGCCCTTGTGTCAATCATGGCCCGAAAATTGGGCTGTGACACCCAACACCTAACTTTTCAAGGCTAAGTTAGAACCTCAACACATTCAAGCAAACCTAGCTTGAAATAACCACTTAGAGTGACTCCCTCACTCTAAGAATACAAGAAGAGAAGTAAAAGAAGGTACCTATGATCATGGGTTTATCTAAATGGTACAAGGTTGAGTGCAAAATACAAATACAAAAGATTGTCGTTTAAGTGCAAAAAGGTAAAGAGGAGATTTTCTGGTTTTTCATCTCTATATGAGTAAAATTTTTTCCAAAACTTCCAAAAACTTGCAAGAACTAATTTCTAACCGTTAGAAGACCTTTTTATACTTGAAGAAATAACTCTAATGGTAGCTTGGCAGTTTATGGCTGTTGAAAACAGTTGAAAGTTGGTTGTAGCTATTAATCTATCTTCTAGTGCCCTGGTTCAAATTGCAAACAGAGAGCTCTTAGTCAACTAACTTTCTTCTTGGTCGATTAAGTTGTTTTCGTCTTCTGGTCATAGATTTTGGCAGAGAGCATTTAGTCAACTAACTCATTTATTGATCAACTAAGTTGGTTTGTCTTGAAGTCCAGATTTTGGCAGTAGCTTCTTAGTCGACTAACTTTTATCTTGGTTGACTAAGTTGGTTCTATTTCTCAATATTCTTCAGCCCACCATTTCTCTAATTTAAATTTTAGTCAACCAACATTCTTCTTTACTTAACTAATGACTTTCCTTATTGTTGATCAATTGTTTTTCTTCATTTTCATGATTTTTTATATACACATTTGAAAGGTTGATTCATTATTTCCATATGACTTTTTGTCCTACACACTTGGGTAGAAATGTTAGACATAAACGAAATGGGAATGTTTTATTATCTTCAAAAACTAATGGAGCCAACAATCTCCCCCTTTTTGATGATGACAAAATATTCATTGACTAACAGCACGGTGTCCTTTAATTCTTTTTAGTTTTTGTAGAAAATGAGGATTGCTCCCCTTAAGTGAGTGCTCCTCCTTAGTGTGAGCATATTTTGCTTATTCATTCCAGCAAATTTTATTCATGTTGTGTAGAGATTGATACTATACATCCAGAGTATATATGTGCAAAAATATAAGGTGATTTATAGCAAATGAATGTTGACAAATTTTCATCAAAATTTCCCAAAGTCTGTCAACAGCTTATTGTTATAAGATTTTGTCTATATCATTCATTATTCAACTGATATACTATACACAACATTCATATCCATTCACAAACACAATTTATATTAAAAATCAGTAACTAGCATACAATCCTAACATCAGTGCAGTATCAGATTTTTTTCAGCAGTTAAAGTATTATAAATAGCTAAATATCAACAAATATTCAGTTATCAGCAGCAAAATACCATAATCATATCAGCAAAATATTATAAACATATCAGAATCCATTTTTCACATAACAATATTAACAACAAGATTAAAGTTAAGTGTTCAAGTGCCATCATGGCACAAACACCAAGAAAATAACAATTGATATTCCTAAATTGCCCTGGTTCATTTCTGCTTTTTTTATTTCCTAACTTCCTGGTTCCTCCACCCTAACATTTTTTTTTGATTAATTTCCTGGTTCCTTCTACCTCTAAGGTTCTACCATACTTCTCCCCCTTTATGTTATCATCAAGTCCTAAGCATCTTCTGAGGAGGATGAGGGAGATGACTAATCATCAATGTAGCATTTTACATATAAGGGTTGAGGAGAGGATTTTGGAGGTAATTCTTGGGTAAGGGGATTAGGCAAGGGTGTGTCAAATGCTACAAGTGGTTGTTGTGGAGAAACAATTGGTGCTAGCTTTGATTTTTTTGCCAATCTATAGGACTTTCTTCTTTTGAGAAATGTTCTCTTTGTGACCATAGTTTTCTTCCCCTTGGCAAGTGGTTTTGTCTTTGTTTGAGATGCTGCAGTGACTTTTTCTTTCCTTTTTCCAGATTTTGCTTTCATTCTAGGGGCTGGTGCAAATGCTGCTTGCTGAGCTTTTCCCTTAACTACCTCTTTCTTAGCTTGTTCCTCCTGAACCATTTGATGGAACAATCCCATGATTGAAACCTCTTTAAAATGTGAAAGAGATGGTTGAGGTTCTGGTTGAGGCTGGGGTTTAGTGGGGGTGTTTTCTTGATCAGATTCAAGCACCTCGGTACCTTGGTCAGATTCATCCTTATCCTATAGCTCAGGTGAAGGTGATTTTCTTGGCTGTTCCATTTTAGGCTCATGACCTTCGGCTTGTACAGTATGACTTTTACCCTTAGGAGCAGACCCTTATGCTTGCAAAGCTGAACCTCCAGCACCTTGCTGTGCTGGTGTAACACTTGGTGTTTTAGAGGAATCTGCAGCAGCAGGTTTTGATGGTATTTTTTCTTTTCTTTTCAGTTCATTTTCCAGTGCAAAAATTTTCTCTTCAATTTTCTGCAAACTAGCTCCTTGATTAGTGAGCTTTCCATCCATCCTCATTAATAGATTGAAAATCATTTCACTTGAAAGTATTGAGGATGTTGCCTCTGTTGGGTGTTATGGTAAATTTGTCGCCATCCAACTTGTAACCCATTTTAGGTAGACTACCTAAGTAGATAGCCTGATTTCTACTCTTCACCATATCAAGTTCATATCTTTTTGCCCATATTTTTTTTTTCTGCACCAAGGATGTGAAAACATTTTCATAAGGTAGATTAATTTTCTCAAGCTTGCATGCTCCTCTCATCTTTTCAATCATGAATTTGCCTAGGTTAAGAGTAACCCCATTAAAAGCATGTTCCATCAGCCAAAGATCTTGAAGGCTGATGTAGCTTAAACTCCCACTTCTACCATGGATATTTTCTACAACAAAGTAGTACAAAATTCTTTTCTGAGGACCGGTTATTAAACCAGCATTGCTCTTTGATGAATACTTCTCCTTTCTCCAAGTAATGATTTCCCACAAAGAGGATGGGTCGTATTTCTCTGGGAATTAGAACTCTCCTACCTCACATTCAACTTTCAGCAAATTACCAACATCATTAGCAGTAAGCACAAATTCTTTACCATTCAAAAATACATTTAGCCCATTTTTAATGTAGTCATCAAAATCATCTATTTCTTCCTCTCCTAATCCTATACTAGCATAAAATTCTTTCACCATGCTGGCACTATAGGATTTTTTCTTAAATGTGCTATACTCCTTCAGTTTCAATTCATAAAAATAATCTGATAGGCTAGTTTGAATTTTTGGATTTTCGCTAAAACTCTCCCAATCAATGTATTTCCCATAGGTAATAGGAGCATTCTCAATTTTCTTAAACCTTTCTTCATGCATTTTATTTCTGAATTTGGAAGAAGAGTTAGTACATTTGTTGAGCTTAGTATCCTTGTTCTTCTTCTTCTCTAATTTTTTCTTCTTTTCTTTCTGTTTTCCAGATTTCTCAATCGTTGAAGCAGACCCAATTTTCTGTTTCTTTTTCTGCATTTCTACTTCTGACCCTTCTACTAGTGGCCTTTTTCCTTTCTTCTTTTCAATAATTTCTTTACTCTAAGAGGTCTTTGCCATTTCGATTCTGAAGATTTTTGACTGGGGCTCGAGGGTTTTGGTTTTGTGTGAGTTAGTTTTAGAGGCAAGAATGTAGAAAGAATGGGTTTCAGTTTCAAATGACCTAGTTTCAAGGGAGAGAAAATGTAGAAAAAAAGTTGTCAGCAGTTTTTATTCTCCTTTAGAAAATTGTTCGCCTTTCCCCTTAAATATAGCCTCATTTCATTTGCTTAAAATTTCAAAAATTCCCTCTAAATTAAGTTTTGGCTTGAGCGGTATTTCATCTTTATTTTTGTTTCCTAGTAGGTAGTTTCATCTAATTATTTTATTCTTCCTACCCTTACTTTAACTTAATGTTATTATTTAATGCTACCAGAACACTCTTAGTTGACTAAGATTCACCTTAGTCGACTAAATGCATTCTGTTTTGTGTGCATGAACCATAAATTTTCTCACAATTCCTGCAGACTAATCATTCCTAAATTCCTTCTAATTTCACAGAATCTATCTTCATTTAGATGTTTGGTAAAAATATTTGCTAATTGATGCAAAGTATTCATAAATTGAATCTTAATATCACCTTTCACTACATGGTCTCTAACAAAATGGTGCCTAATCTCAATGTGCTTGGTCCTAGAATGCTGCACAGAATTTTTGGATATGTTGATTGCACTTGTGTTGTCACAGAAGATTGGTACATTATGAACTTTAATTCCAAAATCTCTTAGTTGTTGTTTCATCGATAAAATCTGAGCACAACAACTACCTAAAGAAATATACTCTGCTTCAACTGTTGAAAGTGATACAAAGTTTTGTTTCTTACTTGACCAGGATACTAGCATGCTTCTTAGAAATTGGCATGTTCCACTAGTACTTTTTCTATCAGTTTTGCTTCCTGCAAAGTTTACATCCGAATAGCCTACAAGATCAAATGATGATTCTCTAGAATACCATAATCCTAAGATTTGTATTTCTAAGAGATATCTAAAAATTCTCATAACAGCTGTTAAGTGTAATTCCTTAGGCTGTGACTAAAATCTAGCACATAAACGCACACTAAATTGAATATCTAGTCTGCTTGTTGTTAAGTAGAGTAGTGAACCGATCATACCTCTATAAAGCTTTTGATCTGCATTTTTTCTTTTTTCATCTAGATCAATTTTGGTGGATGGACTCATTAGTGTGGAGATTGGTTTCAACTTCAGCATATTGAACTTTTTGATCATATCTTGAGTGTATCTTTCTTGGTTGATGAAGATTCCTTCCTAACTTTGCTTAATTTGGAAAATAAGAAAGTATTTCAACTTTCCCATCATCCTCATCTCAAATTCACCCTGCATTTCTATAGCAAAGTTCTTACATAAAGCCTCATTAGTTCCACCAAATACAATGTCATCCACATATATTTGTACAACAATTAAATCATTTAAGTATCTTTTTATGAACAACGTAGTATCAATGCTGCCTCTAAAATAACCTTTTTCAACTACAAATGTTGAAAGCCTCTCATACCAAGCTCTAGGAGCTTGTTTCAATCCATACAAGGCCTTATGAAGTTTGAAAACATGATTAGGTTTTTCAAAATCTTCAAAACCTAGTGGTTGTTCAACAAACACTTCCTCTTGAATGAATCCATTTAGAAATGCACTCTTTACATCCATTTGGTACAATTTAAAGTTCATGAAACATGCAAAAGCTAGCAATGACCTTATGGCTTCAATTCTAGCAATGGTTGCAAAGGTTTCATCATAGTCTATTCCTTCCTCTTAGTTGTATCCTTGGGCTACTAACCTAGCTTTATTTCTAACTACATTTCCTTGCTCATCTACCTTATTTCTAAACACCCATTTCATCCCAACAATAAGGTGATTTGAAGGTCTAGGTACTAGTGACCATACATGATTTCTTTTGAATTGGTTAAGTTTCTATTGCATGGCCATTATCCAACTTTCCTCATTTTCAGCTTCTTCAAGGTTTTTAGGTTCAATTTGTGATATGAAGGCTGAAAACTCACAAGTTTCTCTTGTTGCGCTCCTAGTTCTAACTCCTTGAGAAATGTCACTTATTATTTGATCTTGTGGATGGTCTCTTACAAATTTCCAACTCCTTAGAAGGTCATTAAACTGATTTTCTGTTCTTTGCAAATCTTCTAGAGGTGGAGTTTCATTTTCTCTTCTAGGTGAGCTTTCTTCATTTTTCTTATTGTTCTCTAAGCTCATTTCTTCCATTTATTTTTCTAGGATTTCTACATCATCATCATCAACATGAATTTCCTTTTGTAAAGCATTTGACTCATCAAAAACTACATGGATTGATTCTTTAATGGTTAAAGCCCTTTTGTTAAAAATCCTATAAGCCTTTGAGTTTAATGCATATCCTAAAAATATTGCTTCGTCACTCTTTGCATCAAACTTTCCTAAGGGTTGTTTTCCATTGTTCAATACAAAACATTTACAGCAAAACTCCTAAGGTGAGAAATATTTGGTTTCCTACCCTTGTAAAGTTCATATGGTGTCTTAGATATCATGGGTCTTATTGAGACTCTATTAAGTATATAAGCTGCTATGTTCACTGCCTCAGCCCAAAAATATTTTGGTACGTTATTCTCACATAATATAGTCTTAGCCATTTCTTTCCAGGTTCGGTTTTTCCTCTCTACTTGTCACGACCTGGAACCTCCCTCGGCCCATGGCAACCGTCGTGACGTCCCGATTCATACTCATTACCCGAAATACCAATCGGAACCCCGCAAAGCTTACATATCAGTTTTAAACAATTTCCAATTGTTTACAGCTCAAGTAAATCAAAGACAAAAATATAGTTTTTTTATATAAAACAATATTTATAGAAACACGTGTAAGCAATCTTTTGTAACTTAGAAGTAAAATAAATTCATACATATAATAATTTGCAAAGTTATAATGTACAATAATAATTACAATGACAAGTGACCCATAAATACATCAAGTGTTGGTGATAGTAACCTACTGTTTGTATGATAGAGGGGTCAACTGGAATCCTCGACAAAATCGATATTTACAAGCTACCACAAGCCTGAAATATTTGGAAAGGAGGTGGGTGAGATTTCGCAATCCCAATGAGTAAACAGACATTATCATAAATATCTAAAGGCGAGTAACATAGAGGCAAGTTTAAACAATAAATTACAAACCATTTCATAAGGTTTTCAATTTATTTCTTAAACCATAAAATATTTGTAATTTACCAAAATAGTTGTTAAGGCTTATGACTTTTACTAAAAACAGGGCTCAAGCAAAAAGTAGTCCTCAGGGATACCTTGGCCGAGGCATCTAATCGAGTCCGCCAAGGTTGTTAAGATATTTACATGTTAAACACATGTTAGTTTTGAAAACAAGCCGTTCCTTGGCATTGGCCAAGTTACACATTCACGTGAGGGTTCGACATGAAGTGAGCTCTAACACTACCCCGGGAGTTACCCTCCTCGCCTCTACAACCAGAGTAATTATGTAACTAGGTTTACCGTGCCCCTATAATAGACAGTCCACGGAAACCCGTCACTGTAGTGACTAAACCCACCAATTTTAATAAAATTTTGACAGTATAACGTGGCTTTTATTTATTTACCCAGCTTGCATAGTAAAAACAGCTTACATAAATTCCCAATGCAATTTATCAAATATAGCCACATATACTCATATTTCATAAGCCATTCATAGGAAAATATATATTTCGAAATAATTGGCAGCCTCCAATTACTCAATTTCATAATCAACATAATATATTTTTATTTGTCACATTTATTTCTAAAACATCAAAAATCCCGTTTTAATCTCATTTTTGTTTCATTAAATCCATGAAGAGCATTTAAAAATAAACTCTAGATAATTTACAATAATAATAGGTTTACTCACCGTTTGTACAAACTAATTACTTTTTAGGTGCCCCGATCACTGTCCGTGGGGTACGACTTCCTTGCCTTTATCGGAAGGCTCTCCTCCTAGACACATTGTAAAAATTACACAATTCACCACATTGATGCTAAATCACTGTATAATTGACTTAAATCCTATACTAATGCATGGTATGAAATGGAATAGCCTAAAACGGCTTAAACGTGATTTTAACCTATTTTTGGCACTTTACCCGATAAATTGCTAACGCGCTCCATTTTAGCTCTAAATTGTCCCATTTTCTCTCCAACATTTCTAACCATTAAATATCAGCCAATAACTCACTAAAATCACCAAAATCAGCTCACTTTCCTCCTTGGAAAATTCAGCCAAAAATGGGACATTAATTCGGTAAAACTTCCACTTTATTTTTCTATCACATTTAACCATTTTTCATCATTTTCTCTTCATTTCTCTTAGAATAAAAATCAGTTCATCATTATTGTACATCATTGAACATTCATCCAAGGGTGGGTATTGTGAAAATTGCATGCTTTCTAGCCCAATTTGATTTCTATACACATTTAACTAACTAAAACTATCAATTTAACTAGAAATCAAAACATAAAATTTCAAATTCCTCACCCTTGAATTTCATCCAGCCCTTGATATCACTTTTTGATCTCTCTTCTCAAGCATGCTAAATGGAAATAAAGGCATAGGAAAGATAGAAATCAAGCTAAAATCGACAAATCTTACCCTTAGACGCGTAAACGGATGAAAAACGTGATTTCTCCTTTGAATTTTTTAGTTTTCCTTTGTTTTTCTCTTTTCTTCCTTTCCTCTCTATTTCCTCTCTTGTTCTTTCCTTATGGCCAGCCAGCACTTAATATGGGGTGTAAATGGGCTGACTTTCATTAAAATAATATTAAATCATTAAAAGTGCTATGTGTCACTTTCCCATTGGCTCGTTGTTAAAATTTCATCCATTTGTTTCCAAATTTTCACCATACACTTGTCCCACATATCCATAGCTTAGATAAAATTCTCAGACTTATCCAAAGTCTTGGTGGAGTAATTTTTGAAATTTAAACTTTTGCCCCCATAAAAGTGAAAAATTACATTTTTACCCCAAAAACTGAAAAATTGCCCATAGACATATTTTTCATCCCTTATACTCTTACCATTCTCCAATTTGTCAAATTTGATCTAAATTCTCTCAAAATCTCAAATTTTGTCCGCCGGTGGTAAAATTATGATTTTGCCCTTACACTCCAGAAATCACCAAAATTAAACTTTTTCACTTCCTATTATTAAATTATACTCGAAATAGTTAATCTTGGTAAAAAATTTCACTCCATGATCAAATTATTATCTTAGGTGGCAAAATGACGATTTTGCCCCTAAATATCAAAATTTCTAATTTTTTCCCAAATGAACCCTCAGACTCTAAACAATCATTTTTAGTCATTCCTGGACTATAAAATATTAAATTTCATCCTACGATTCCTATTTGAACTAGTTCGAGGTTAAATCAACTCAAGTGTGCCGTTAGGTACAATACCGGGTTTCATCTATCCTTAGGACTTTCCTAGCGTAATAACATGCTACTCAGTGCATGTATGTTATGACATGTGTTTATGGGGTCGGGTTTTACAATTTTACCCCCCTAAAAATAAAATTTTGACCTCAAAATTTCACTTACTAGATTCGACAAATAGATGCGGGTATTGGTTCCTCATCTGATGCTCTACTTCCCATGTCATTTTCTCTATTCGAGCACTTTTTCACAACACTTTGACCATTAAAATACTCTTGTTCCTCAATACTCGATCCTTTCGATCCAAGATACTCACAGGTTGCACCTCGAACTTCAAATCATCATACAACTCGATCGAAGGAGCTTCGAGGATGTGAGAGGGATCTGGCACATATTTCTTAAGCATGGAGACATGGAAAACGTTGTGGATCCGATCTAACTCCGGAGGTAGTTCTAGTTTATACGCCACTGGCCCAATTCTTTCAATATTATGAAAAGGTCCAATGTAGCTCAGATTGAGCTTTCCTCGCTTTGCAAACCAGATCACACTTTTCATTATCCAACAAGATATCATAATTTACCACAATAATATAATCAAACAAAACTTAGTACCACAAAGCATTCAGATTATTACCTTTCCAAGGAGAAACCTTAAGAAAAACTCTATCATCGATCTCAAACTCCAAGTCTTTTCTCCGTTTATCTGCATAGCTCTTCTGCCTATCCTGGGCTACCTTTAGCCTCTCTCGTATAACCTTGATCTTGTCATTAGTTAAATCGATCAATTCCACACTAACTAACTTTCTTTCACCCACTTCATCCCAACAAAGTGGAGTACGACATTTCTTTCCAAATAAAGCTTCGTACGGTGCCATACCAATGTTAGACTGGAAGCTGTTGTTGTAGGCAAATTCCACTAACGGAAAGTGTCTATCCCAATTCCCAAGAAACTCCATGACACAAGCCCTCAACATATCCTCCATAGTCTGGATAGTCCTCTCTGATTGACCATCTGTCTGTGGGTGAAAAGCAATGCTAAATTTCAATTTGGTTTCGAGAGCTTCTTGAAATTTCTGCCAGAATCGAGAAGTGAATCAAGGATCTCGGTCTGACACTATAGAAATGGGAACTCCATGTAGCCTTACAATCTCATCTATATAGAGCTGAGCCAACTTCTCAATAGAGTATGTACTATGGATTGCTAAAAAGTGAGTAGACTTAGTCAACCGATCTACGATCACCCAAATCGCATCCTTTCCCTTATGTGTTCGCGACAGTCCCAAAACAAAATCCATAGTTACATGCTCCCATTTCCACTCGAGAATAGGTAAAGACTGAAGTGTACCTACTAGCCTCTGATGCTCCGCCTTAACTTGTTGACATATGAGACAATTTGCTAAGAATTCTGCTACGTTTCTTTTCATACCCGGCCACCAATAATTCTCCCTGATAGTCCTATACATCTTGGTGCTTCTGGGATGTAATGCATAGGTAGATGAATGGGCTTCTTCCATGATTGCCTGTCTCAACTGGTTTCCCTTAAGAACACAAACTTGGTCTCTAATCATCAAGACGTTATCCTCTCTAAGTCTGAACTCACTAACTTCCCTATCGGTCAATTTTTGAATTTCTTTTCTTAACTCATCATCAGACCTCTGAATGTCCTTGATTTGATTAAGTAACGAAGGTCGCACAATGAAGTTTGCCAATAAGGATCCATCCTTACCATTTCTCAACTAGACCCCAAGAGATTTCATCTCTAATAATGCTGGAAAACAACAACTCTGAAGTATGGCTAAAGACGATGAAGACTTATGACTTAAGGCATCAGCTACAACGTTCGCCTTTCCCAGATGATAGTCTATCACCAAGTCATAATCTTTTATCAACTCCAACCATCGCCTTTGCCTCAAATTAAGCTCCTTCTGAGTGAGCAAATATTTTAAACTCTTGTGATCCGTAAATATCTGACAATGCTCACCATACAAGTCATGCCTCCAGATTTTTAAAGCAAACACCACTGCTGCTAACTCTAAATCATGGGTAGGGTAATTTGCTTCATGCTTCTTCAATTGTCGTGAAGCATAAGCTATTACTTTCTCATCCTGCATCAACACACACCAAGCCCAACTTAGATGCATCACTGTACACCACAAATCCCTTACCACTCACAGGAAGTGTTAAAAGGGGAGCGAAGGTTAACCGGTTCTTTAGCTCCTGAAATCGATTCTCACAAACATCATCCCACTCAAACTTAACTCCCTTATGAGTTAGACAGGTCAAAGGAGCTGCTATTAAGGAAAACCCTTGAACAAATCTCCGATAATAATCGGCTAATCCGAGGAAACTACGAATCTCCGTCACTGTCTTAGGTTGCTCCCACTGTAAAATTACCTCTATCTTCTTGGGATCAACATATATTCCAGCTCCCGATACTACGTGTCCCAAGAATACCACTTCCTGTAACCAAAACTCACACTTCAAAAACTTTGCATACAACTGTCTTTCCCGCAAAGTCTGTAATACTATACGTAAGTGGTTAGCATGCTCATCATTATCTCTCGAGTAAACCAGGATATCATCAATGAACACAATAACAAACTTGTCCAAGTAAGGGTGGAAAACCCTATTCATGAGATCCGTAAAAGCTGCTGGTGCGTTAGTTAACCCGAAAGGCATGACCAAGAACTCATACTGACCGTACCAAGTATTGAACACTGTCTTGGGTACATCCTGTTCTTTGATCCTCAACTGATGATACCCAAACCTCATATCAACCTTAAAAAACACTGTAGCTCCCTGTAATTGATCGAAAAGATCATTAATCCTTGGCAACAAATACTTGTTCTTAATGGTCATTCTGTTAAGTTGTCGTTAATCTATACATAACCGAACTGTACCATCTTTCTTTTTCACTAATAAAATCGATGCTCCCTATGGAGATATACTAGGGCGTATAAAACCCATGTCCACTAACTCTTGCAATTGTACTTTCAACTCCTTCAACTCTGTCGGAGCCATTCTATATGGAGGAATAGAGATAGGAGCAGTACCCGAAAATAAATCAATGGTGAATTATAACCACGATCGGGTAGGAAGTCTTTGTAATTCATTAGGAAATATATCAGGGAACTCACTTACTACGGGGACATTCTCTAACTTAGGTTCCTCCCTCGATATATCAATCACGTGAGCCAAATATGTCGGATATCCCTTTTGCACCAATTTCAAAGCTTTGAGGGTCGAGATTACACAAAACGGTAATACTCGACGCTCCCCGATAAATACAACTTCTGCTCCCTCTAAACTCTGGAGAATCACTTCTTTCTTAAAGCAATCCACTTTTGCTCGATGAGTGGACAACCAATCCATACCCAAGATCAAATCAAAGTCTTGAATCTCCAAAGTGACTAAATCACCCATAAATTCTTCTTCCCCAACTTTGATACCACAATCTCTATAATACGTATTTCTTACTAATCGCTCGCCTAGAGGAGTATGTACTATAATCTCTTCCTCTAATGGTGACAGGTTCCTATCTAAGAATGATGCAAATAATATGCTCACGTATGATCTATCGGAGCCCGAATCTATCGAAACATGTGCATCTCTATCGAACACAATCATAGTACCTGTCACTGTGCTAGGTCGAACCCAGGCTTCATCCTCAGTCACTGCGAAGACCCTGGTCAAAACATGGGGCTGCGATCTGGAAGATGGCTGCTCTAGGGTATTACTCCCCATGCCTGATCGTATCACTCGGCCTTATTTGGACTGTTATCCCGAAGTGTCTCTCCGTGGTATACTAGGATGAGTCAGAGGAGTAGAAGTAGCTACTGTACCTCGTCTCAACTGAGGATAATCTCTCTTGATATGCCCCTGTTGGCCGCATTGAAAACACTTCACAGGCTGTCTACATGACCCAACATGAAATCCTCTGCAATTACGGCATATGTCCAATCCTCTTGAAGTTCTCCCCTGACTACTCATCACTGGTCAATCAAATCTAGAAGATCTTGGCTGTGACTGCTGAGATGGAGGTCTAGTGGATGCCACAGATGCTGAGGTAGTACTTCCTACAGCAGATGTCGAATCTCTGCCTCTCTTTGAAGACTGACTCAGGAATGTAGGCAAATTCCTTTTCTTTGCAAACTCAGCTCGGATCCGTCTATTCTCAGTGGTGAGCTTCTCAGGCCGTAAGGCCATCTGCACAACTTTCTTATATGACTCCTTGTCAGTCATTATCATACGCTCCCATATCTCATTACGGAGTCCCTCGTTAAAGTAGTTTACCTGATCTTGCTCCAATCTCACCAACTTAGGTACATACAACATTAGCTCGTTAAAACGAGTTTCATACTCCTCAATGGTCATGTTCCCTTATTTCAAACTCAAAAATTCTCCCTTTTTCTCTTTCTGATGAAAATAAGTGTAATACTGACCATCGAACTTTCAGAGGAAATCCGTCCAAGTCAGCGGTATAGAAGAGCGAGACTTTACTGAATTCCACCAGGTACGGGCTCTCTTATCAAATAACCGTGTAGCCACCTTCAATTTCATCTCATCATCTAATCCCATATTTGTCAATGTCTCTGATACTTGAATAACCTAATCCTTAGCTGCGGTCGCATTTAACTCACCAGTAAACGAGATGCAACCTAACTATCTAGCTTCCTTCAATTTCTTAGAAATTGAGATGTCCAGTGTCTGGGGTGGAATAAGAGGTGGTGGTACTAGGGCTGTCATAGGGGAAACAGCGGGTGGAACTGGACCAGCCTGAGCCTGGCTCGCAAGAACAGCGAGAAAAGTCGCTAATGCCTGAGCTGCCTCGGATGTCATGGCAGGTACGCTAGGAGTAGCAACAGGTGGTGGAGGAGGTATAGTGTCTATAGACTCAGCAGTAGGAACTGCTCTAAAAGAAGACGTAGCCAACTTCTCTTCTATGGAATCTGACTGACTCTTTTTGGGGCAACCTCTTCCCCTACCGGTAGATCTAGTGATAGGTGGTAGCTCACGTCGATGAGGCATAATGATCTACAAAAAGAATGAAATTGGTTTAGACTACTTAAGACTCTATATGCAACTACATGCAACTAACTAATCTTAACTGGGCCACACTGACATTGTAAATTATTTTGAAATAACTTTAAATCCAAGAACTTTAAAAATCAAAAACTTTTTCAAAACCATAAGCTTTTAAATCGAAAGCTCTGATACCAATTGAATTGTCATGACCCTGAACCTCCCTCGGGCCCATGACAACCGCCGCGACGTCCCGATTGATACTCATTACCCTGAATACCAATCGGAACCCCGCCAGGCTTACATATAAGTTTTAAACAATTTTCAATCATTTTCGGCTCAAGTAAATCAAAAATAAAAATATAGCATTTTTATATAAAATAATATTTATAGAAACACGTGTAAGTAATCTTTTGTAACTTAGAAGTAAAATAAATTCATACATATAATAATTTACAAAGTTATAATGTACAATAATAATTACAATGACAAGTGGCCCATAAATACACCAAGTGTTGGTGATAGTAACCTACT
>NC_030856.1:19128486-19162952 GCF_000208745.1 Theobroma cacao | reverse complement strand
ATGCATGGTATGAAATGCAATAGCCTAAAACGGCTTAAACGTTGTATTAACCTATTTTTGGCACTTTACCCGATAAATTGCTAACGCGCTCCATTTTAGCTCTAAATTGTCCCATTTTCTCTCCAGCATTTCTAACCATTAAATATCAGCCAATAACTCACTAAAATCACCAAAATCAGCTCACTTTCCTCCTTGGAAAATTCGGCCAAAAATGGGACATTAATTCGGTAAATCTTCCACTTTGTTTTTCTATCACATTTAATCATTTTTCATCATTTTCTCTTCATTTCTCTTAGAATAAAAATCAGTTCATCATCATTGTAGATCATTGAACATTCAGCCAAGGGTGGGTATTTTGAAAATTTCATGCTTTCTTGCCCAATTTGATTTCTATACACATTTAACTAACTAAAACTATCAATTTAACTAAAAATCAAAACATAAAAATTTCAAATTCCTCCCCGTTGAATTTCATCCAGCCCTTGATATCACTTTTTGATCTCTCTCCTCAAGCATGCTAAATGGAAATAAAGGCATAGGAAAGGTAGAAATCAAGCTAAAATCAAAAATCTTACCGTTAGACGCTTAAATAGACAAAAAACGCGATTTTCCCTTTGAATTTTTTAGTTTTCCTTTGTTTTTCTCTTTTCTTTCTTTCCTCCCTGTTTTCTCTCTTGTTCTTTCCTTATGGCTGGCTAGCACTTAATATGGGGTTTATATGGGCTGACTTTTCATTAAAATAATATTAAATCATTAAAAAGTGCCATGTGTCACTTTCCCATTGGCTCTTTTTTAAAATTTCATCCATTTGTTTCCAAGTTTTCACCATGCACTTGTCCCACATATCCATAGCTTAGATAAAATTCTCAGACTTATCCAAAGTCTTGGTGGAGTAAGTTTTGAAATTTACACTTTTGCCCCCGTAAAAGAGAAAAATTAGATTTTTACCCCAAACACTGAAAAATTGCCCATAGACATATTTTTCATCCCTTATACTCTTACCATTCTCCAAATTTTCAAATTTGATCTAGATTCTCTCAAAATCTCAAATTTTATCCGCGGGTGGCAAAATTACGATTTTGCCCCTGCACTCCAAAAATCACCAAAATTAAACTTTTTCACTTCCTATCATTAAATTATACTCCAAATAGTTAATCTTGGTCAAAAATGTCATTCCATGATCAAATTATTATGTTAAGTGGCAAAATGACGATTTTGCCCCTAAACATCAAAATTTCCAATTTTTCCCCAAATGAACCCTCGAACTCCAAACAATCATTTTTAGTCATTCGTGGACTATAAAATATTAAATTTCATCCTACGATTCATATTTGAACTAGTTCAAGGTGAAATCAACTCAAGTGTACTATTAGGTACAATACCGGGTTTCGTCTATTCTTAGGGCTTTCCTAGCGTAATAACATGCTACTCAGTGCATGTATGTCATGACATGTGTTTATAGGGTTGGGTTTTACACTACTACTCCATTTTGCTAAGGTTTTCTAGGTGCAAAAAAATTATGATCCAACCCATTTTCATTGCAAAATTTCTCAAATTCATCAATTTTAAATTCTCCTCCATGATCACTCCTTATGCTAACTATGGCTAGTCCTTTTTTATTTTCTACTTTCCTACAATGACTTATAAATGCTGATAGAACATCATTCTGATGAGCAAGAAAATAAACCCAAGTGTACCTAGAATAGTCATCAACTATTATAAAGCTATACGATTTTCCTCCTAAACTAGTTGTGCTTATTGGACCAAATAGATCAATATGTAATAATTCAAGAGATCTAGATGTTCACACAACTTTCTTAGCTTTAAAGGATGTTCTAACTTGTTTTCCTAGTTGGCAAGCATTACATATTTTATCATTTTTAAATTTTAAATCCGGCAGCCCAACAACTAAGTTCTTTCGAATCATATTTGGCATAGTATGCAAGCTTACATGTCCTAATCTCCTATGCCATAACCAGCTATGATTTTCAGCATTTGCAACAAGACATATTTCACTATTTATTTCAAGATCCTCAAGAAAAAAAACATACATATTCTTCAATCTCTTTCCTATAAATGAGACATTGTTTGTACCTATATCTATTGCTTCACACTTATTTGAATCAAAACATACTTTAAATCCTTTGTCACATAATTGACTAATACTCAATAAATTATGCTTCAAACCCTTAATTAACAACACATGACTAATTTGAGTTTGGGAGTTCTTACCAACCATACCTATCACATGAATTCTTCTTTTTGAATCATCACCAAATGATACGGTACCTCCCTTCCTCTTGTCTAGTTGAGCAAACATCATTTCATCTCTTGTCCTGTTCCGTGAACAGCCACTATCCATATACCAAGGCTGTTTCTTCTTGAGTTGAGCTCTTGAACATGTCTTCTTTAAGTGCAGCTCAACCTACAAAATAAAATTTTAGTTTTTCTTTATAGGTACCCATACCTTGATGGGCCCTTAAGTTTTAGTTGCAATATAAGATCCTTTAAAAACCCAAAATTTTCTAACTTTCTACAGGTTACTTTTCTTAAAGCAGTCATATGATAAATGTACATGTTTTCCATAACTATAACATTTAGGTGATGGAAAAGCAGAATTCTTCTTGTAGAATGCATTTCGTTTAGAGTTTCATTTTTTAAACATTTGAGAGCTATGTTTTCATCAGGTAAGTTTTGTAAAACATCAAATTTATTATCCAGCTCCAGTTTTAAAACTTCAAAATCTGTTTTTAAGTGTTCTAATTCAATTTACAGAAAATTTCTTTACTCAAAAATAGAATTGAACTCTTGTCTCATTTTTCCAAATCATTTTCAAGAGATATAGCCTTTTTCTTTAAAGTCTTGTATTTTAAAAAGAGTTTTTCAAATTCATCATAAATGCTATCATACTCATCTTGTAAATCATCAATGGAAATATCATAGGGGGCTGAGGATGCCTACGTTTCATCATCTTGTGCCATTAGACAGAGGTTAGCTCTTTACTAATATTTTTCATCTTCAACTTTAGAGCATGATGTGTCACTATCCGACCATGCAACTGCTACCATTGCTTTCTTGGATTTCTTATTTTTCTTTAGAGTCTCATCTTTTAGCAATGGACATTCAAACTTGAAGCGGCTAGGTTTCTTGCACTCGTAGTAGATCAATTCCTCCATTTTGTTGGAGTCAATTTTGTTTCTGATTTTCCATAAAACACTTTGATCTTTTCTAAACCTTCTTCTAGCTAGTCTCCAATTTCTTCTGCCCATAAGCTTTTTGAATTTTCTTGCAACCAGAGCTAACTCATCATCATCATCACATGACAACTCTTCCAACTCTCCTTTAAGGATGTTGTCTTTAAGTGCCATGCTCTTTTTCTTTTCCTTTGCTTCCCTCCTATCTTCTTCTTCCTCTTTTTTAAGTTTCAGCTCATGAGTAAGGAGAGAACCACAAATCTCACCAAAGGTAATAACATTTAGGTCTTTGTCTTCT
This sequence comes from Theobroma cacao, assembly GCF_000208745.1. Taxonomy (NCBI): domain Eukaryota; kingdom Viridiplantae; phylum Streptophyta; class Magnoliopsida; order Malvales; family Malvaceae; genus Theobroma; species Theobroma cacao. Next base: position 19,159,460 of record NC_030856.1, on the reverse strand, counting down.
CGGATTGCAGTCACTTTAGGCTTTCAATTTTTTGGTAGGCTTCTAAGAAGACTTTTAACTATTTCATGCTTGGGTATTGGTTTGCCTAGTTGACTCAATTTATTTGTGATGTTTATGAATCTATCTAACATGCTAGTGACATGTTCACCATGCTCCATTTTGAACATTTCATAGTTATGTGTCAAGAGGGCTATTTTGAACTCCTTTACTTGAGAAGTCCCTTTATAAATTATTCTAAGTTTTTCCCACACTTGTTTAGCTATTGTATAACTTGAGACTTTGTTGTATTCAGTAGGGGTCAAGGCACAATGCAATGTGTTGATGGCCTTAAAATTTGTTTGGACTTTCTTAGTTTCAGCCTTGGTACAGTCAAACCTTGGCTTTGGCATCAACTCATTGGTTACTACATTTAAAGTTTAGGGAATAAAGGGTCCATCAATTATGAAGTCCCACATTTCATAATCTATAGCTTTAATATAAATTGACATTCTAGTGCTTCAATAAGGGTAATTAGAGCCATCAAACAGAGGTGGTCTGTTTGTTGATTGTCCCTCAGTAACCACTGATTTTAATTGAGCCATTTGGATCCTCCCAAAGGGTGTTAAACCTTAATAACAAGGAACTTGCTCTGATACCATTTTTTGGTCCTAATAATATGTGTTAGTGGGGGGTGAATAGCACAATTTGGCTCTTTAAAAAATTATCTCTAAGTGTAGACAAATCCAAGATAAATAAAAGAAAGAAAATAAAAAAAAAACAGAGTAAACATGATAGTAGAATTTAGAGTAGTTTATTCCAAGACCTACATCCACTACCTTGATTATCCAACCAAGGATTTTCCAAATAATCTACTAGAAATTGGTGAAATTAACAAGCTTTCACCAAGCTTTATAATGGCTTTTACCAAGCTCAGCCAAAACCTTTCACAATAGTTTTTCATGGGCTAAACTAAAACCCAACACTGAACTTTTTAAGGTTAAGTTAAAACCTCAACACATTCAAGCAAACCTATCTGAAATAACCACTAAGAGTGACTCCCCCACTCTAAGAATACAAGAAAAGAAGTAAAATAAGGTACCTATAATCACGAGTTGATCTAAATGGTACAAGGTTTAGTGTAGAATACAAATACAAAAGATTGATGTCTAAGTGCAGAAAGGTGCATAGGAGATTTTCTGGTTTTTCAGCTCTATATGACTCAAATCTTTTCCAAAACTTCTAAAAACTTCCAAGAATTGATTTCTAACCGTTGGAAGACCCTTTTATACTTGAAGAAATAACTCTGATGGTAGCTTATCAGTTTATGGCTGTTGGAAACAATTAAGAGTTGGTTCTAGTCGTTAATCTGTCTTCTAGTGCTCTGGTTCAAATTGTAGACAAAAAGCTCTTAGTCGACTAACTTTCTTCTTGGTCGACTAAGTTGGTTCTATCTTCTGGTCGCAGATTCTAGCGGAGAGCATTTAGTTGACTAACTCATTTCTTGATCAATTAAGTTAGTTTTGTCTTGAAGTTCAGATTTTGGCAGTAGCTTCTTAGTTGACTAACTCTTATCTAGGTCGACTAAGTTGGTTCTGTTTCTCAATATTCTTCAGCTCACCATTTCACCAATTTAAATTTTAGTCAACCAACATTCTTCTTTACTTAACTAAAGACCTTCTTTATTGTTGATCAATCATTTTTCTTAATTTTCATGATTTTTGATATACACATTTGAAAGGTTGACTAATTATTTCCATATGACTTTTTGTCCTGCACACTTTGGTAGAAATGTTAGGCACAAATGAAATGGGAATGTTTTATTATTATAAAAAACTAATGGAGCCAACACGAGCCATTTCTTTTAAAGTTTGATTTTTTCTCTCAACAACCCCATTTTGTTGAGGTGTTCTAGGTGCAGAAAAGTTATGATGCAACGCTTTTTCATTGCAAAAGTTTTCAAATTCATTTCCTTCAAACTCACTTGGGAGACCTCGACCTCTATACACTCGTAACTAGAAGTAGACACCATAACACGGACTAGGGATAATTTCATCATTTCTCATGGTGAGCTCTTGGAAGTAGCTTTCTAATGTTATTAAGGTCTAAGTAGGCCTATGGATTACATGAATGATGGTAAATTAAATGAAGAAGATAGAAATACTGATAATTTTCATAGTAGGGGCAAAATGGTTATTTTTCATCTTGAGTTTAAATTTTTACATTTTCGTGAACTCGAGTACTTCTAGTCTATTATGGACTTTGTCTTAGTGTCAAAGAAGTAAAAAGATTGTATAAAGGTAAGGGGAAGACAAAGTGACCTTGTTTAAGGTATTTTGGTAATTTATATGAGAAATTGGATAAACTTTAGGAATAAATATCGACTCTCCAACAGCTTCTTCTCATTTTTTCAGTAGCTTTTCTTCTTCCTTCCATCCTCATCTCATTTCATGTTTCTTTTCACCTTCCATGGAAACCTCCCTCGAAACCTTTATAACTTTCCCAAATTAGCTCAATTTCTCAAGTTTTTCTACACCTTTTCATAGGGTTTTCATGCTCTTCTACTTTTACACCTCACGAACCCTCTAAAGCCTTTCCTTAATACATTTTCTCACTAGCTGGACGTTCTAGAGAAAGAAAGAGAGATTTTCCACAATAGTTTGAAAGCTTTTGAAAAAGAATTCAACTACAAAGAAACCCTAAGGTGAGTAATGAGTTAAGGTTTATTTCTAATTTGTTGATGTAGGTCAATAATTGGATTTGTGAGCTGTTTTATTATGGAGAGTTGTTTATTTATTTCTAGTGTGACTAGAGTAGTACAAATAAATGGCTAGTTAAATAGCAATTCGAAACTAGTTAGGAATAACTAGTAGAGCTTGATTTAGGAAATATCTTTTAGAATTATATTTATGTAAAATGAGTTGGTTGTGATGCCATTGTGTGTGATAGGTTCTAATGAGACCCCACATCTCCAATTAGAGCATTAGTTGAAGTTAGAGTCAATCAAAACATCAACAAAGACTGATGAGTGAACGTGCATTAAAATGTTTTGGGATTATGGCATATGTGTTTGATTAAATCCATTGAAATATTTTATTTTATTTTCTTTAAAATATGAATGGGAACAAGCTCCTAATGAAACATTTTGCGTTGTGGAAAGTGACTGTGATGAATCCATGTGCCCTGTGTTATGGTGATATATATCTAAATACATATGATATGTATTGATAGTAATATTGCTTGCAAATTGTAACTGAGTGTGTGTGGTGTGGGAAGGCACATACCGGCAATGACGGGTGATTCCAACTATGTGAGGTGTGGGAGTGCACATGAGTTGATGACTGGTGGTGGTCTATATCTAGCTATGTGTGGTGTGGGAGGGCACATGAGCTGAGGACCGTTGGGCGTATCATGCTTGTATATATATATATTTATATATATATACCATAGAGATAATCATACATGCTATGAAATTGTTTATATGTGTTGTAAAAAGGTTACAAAATAACATGTGATTGCATTGAATATTGAGAAAACTTGATAATTGTCAATGTGTTCAATTTGATGTTCAATATGGCAGGAATAGATTTTTGTGGCATGTGAAAACCCTTTTATTTTTATCTAACCTAAATCTCACTGCAACAAAAATAGATTCTCGCTGTAGCGAGAAACTCTTGGGTGGTAGGGCGTCAACAGGCCCTACTTCTCACTGCAGCGAAAATGGATTCTCGCTGCAGCGAGAAACTCTCGAGTGGTTGCATTCCAAACCTTCACCAGAAATTCACTACAACAAGAATGAATTCTTGTTGCAGCAAGAAACCCTTGAGCAGTTGATGATTTATGCTCGAATTTCACCACAGTGGAAAGGCATCTCGCTTGACTTGCTTGAATGCTACTAAGGTTTTCACTCTTCAAATTCTTTGTTGTTCATGGATCCTTCATCATTAAGTGATTAAACAACTAAGGGTTTAAATGAGGGGTTTTAATAAGAATTAAACTAAATTGCATTGTTTTCGACTATAAGTGTATCATGATTTTTAAACTTTCCTTATCGTTTGCTTGTTCCCTTCCTATGTTCGCTCACTAGGTTTATACTCACTGTTTTCAACTTCATGTTTTTAGATCAAGAGGCAATTGGAACCTAGGTTGAGGTGTCCACATAGATTCGTCTCCTTGGTAGGTATCTCAGCATTCAGTAGATGTAGCTTCGCCAAGGTCACTCCACTAGAAGTCGAGTGTCTTTTTGTTGTGTATGGAAAAGCACGATATAAATTACTAAGATATATGTCTTAGACAATATATGTATATTTTGATTGGTTATGCCACTATGAGTTGGCAATGGGTAACATTACTTTGGGTTTATATGAATGCAAGTATTTGATTGTTGTAGCACATTATTAAAGTACTTGTAGATTAGAATTATTAAATGTGACTTTATGAACATTTGATAGAATGATGAACAAGTTATATAAATAGGCTTGCTTCGGCTTAGTGGGCTATGCCCATTCGGTCCATCCGCTAGTCATGGCCTGAAAATTAGGCTGTGACATCACCTCCATGATCACTTTTAATGCTAGCAATGAGAAGTCCTTTTTCATTATGAACTTTCTTACAATGATTTGTAAATGTAGGTAATGCATCATTTTTGTGAGTAAAGAAGTACACCCAAGTATATCTAGAATAGCCATCAACTTTCACAAAACCATATGATTTACCTTCTAAGCTAGTTATGTTGATTGGACAAAATAGATCAATATGCAATAACTCAAAAGGTCTAGAGGTTGAAATAATCTTTTTGGCTTTGAAAGATGTTCTAACTTATTTCCCTAATTGAAAAGCATCACAAATTTGATCATTCTCAAATTTAATTTCAAGCAATCCAATAACTAGATTTCTTCTCATTAGTTTTGAAATGGTATGCATGCTTGCACGTCCAAATCTTCAATGCCATAACTAGTTATCATTTCCATCATTTACCATAAGACATGTCTCACAATCTAGCTTAAGATCTTCAAGAAATATAACATACATATTTTTTATTCTTTTTCCTATGAATGAAATTTTGTTGGTACTAATATCTATAACTTCACATTTATATGAATCAAAACATACCTTAAAGCCTTTGTCACATAGTTAACTGATGCTTAATAGATTATGCTTAAGCCTTTAACAAACAGAACATGATTGATTTGAGCATGAGAATTTTTACCAACAGTTCCTAGACCATGAATTCTACCTTTTGAATCATCTCCAAATGATACTATACCTCCATTTTCTTATCCAGTTGAGCAAACAACATTTCATTTCCTGTCATATGCCTTGAGCAGCCACTATCCATGTACCATGGTTGCTTCTGCTTTAGTTAAGTTTTTAAGCATACGTCTTCTTGATTCGGCTCAATCTGCAAAACAAATTTTTAGTTTTTCTTAACAGGTACCCATACCTTAATGGGTCTTTGAAGGTTAGTTGCTACATAAGAGCCTTTTGATACCTAAATCATTGTTGTTCTTTGAGTGCTTCTTCTTTTGTAACAGTCATAAGAAAGACGACCTATTTTGCCACAAATTTAACATCTAAATGAGAAACCATCAGAATTTCTCTTAAAGTTTGTATTTCTTCTTGATGTTTCTTTTCTCAAACCCTTAAGAGCAATGTTTTCATCAATTGCCTTTTGTAATGCTTTAGTTCTAGTTCTAGTTCCAATTTTAGAACTTCAAAATATGTTTTAAAGTGTTCTAATTCAGTTTGAAGAAAATTTCTTTGTTTAAAAATAGAGTTAAAATCTTGCCTTATCTTTTCTAAATCATTCTCAAGAGATGTAGTCTTTCTTTTTAAAGCCTCATATTTTGATGCAAGTTTTTTCAAACTCATCATAAAGGCATTCATATTCTTCTGGAAATTCATCAATTGAAATATCACAAAAAGTATAAGATACCTCGGATTCATCATCTTTGGCCATCAGACATAGGTTTTCTTTTTTTTCCACTTTCTCTTCATCAACTTTTGAACTTGATGCATCATTGTCAGACCAGGTTGTAGCCACCATAGCTTTCTTTGATTTTTTATTTTTCTTAGGAGTTTCCTCCTTCAATAAAGAGCATTCTAATCTTAAGAGTCCAGGTTTCTTGCATTCAAAACATATAACATCTTATTTCTTGTTAGATTCATTTTTATTTTTGATTTTCCATGAAGAACTTTGATATCTTCTGTAGCTTTTCTTAGCCAGTCTTTTATCTCTTTTTCCCATAAGTTTTTTGAATCTTCTTACTACCATGGTCAACTTTTCATCATCATCACATGATAGATTATCTAATTCTTCTTCAAAAGTGTTTGCTTTTAAAGTAATGCTTTTCTTCCTTTCTTTGGTTCTCTCTTGTCTTCTTCTTCTTCTTCTTTAAGATCTAACTCATGAGTGAGAGGAGAGCCACAGATTTTATCAAGAGTGATAACATTTAAGTCCTTAGCCTCTCGAATAGCAATCACTTTTTGCTTTCAATTTTTAGGTTGGCTTTTAAGAAGTCTTTTGACAAGTTCATGTTCAAGGATTGGCTTCCTGACTGACTAAGTTTGTTGGTGATGCTAGAAAACCTATCAAGCATACTGGTGATATCTTCACCAGATTCCATCTTGAACATTTCATAGTTGTGGGTTAGGAGAGCAATTTTGGACTCCTTGACTTATGAAGTCCCTTCATGAATGATTCTAAGTTTGTCCCAAACTTGTTTAGTAGTGATACAACTTGACACTTTGTTAAATTCTGTGGGAGTCAAGGCACAATGTAGAGTATTTATTGCCTTAAAGTTTGTTTGAACCTTTTTGGTTTCAGCTTCAGTCCATTCAGCCCTTGGTTTAGGAATCATTGAATTAGTCACAACATTTATGGTCGAGGGGATATAAGGTCCATCAGTGATGACATTCCCACATTTCATAATCTATTGCTCTTTTGTAGATAAACACTATAGTGCTCCAATAGGGGTAGTCTGATCCATTAAATAGAGGTGGTCTGTTTGTGGACTATCCCTTAGTAACAATAGATTTTTGAAAAGCCATTTGGATATTCCCTAACGGTGTTAAACCTTAAGAATGAGGATTAGGCTCTGATTCCACTTGTTGCTCCCAAAAAAGTGTGTTAGAGGGGGGGTGAATAACACTTTGTGAATGTCATTAAACTCGACTTCTAATTGGGGGCTAGTTAAAGGTCAATGATGAGAAGTTAAATGCCAAATGAAAGAATGATTTAAAGAAGGATGAAATGAAACATAAAAGCGGGTAGACAATGCACAAAGATTTATAGTGGTTCGGTCTCTTTGACCTACATCCACTACCTTAATCTTCTAATTAAGGATTTTCAAACAAAATCACTATAAACAGTGGAATTCGCAAGCTTCCACAAAGCTTTTACAATGGCTTTTCACAGGCTTAGCCACAACCTTTAACAATTGGTTTTCCCAAGATCAATCAAAACCCAAATCTAACTTTTCTTAAGTTGAGTTAGAACCTATAAAACCAATCAAGCTAACCCAAGCTTGATTAATCCTCTTAAAGTGACTCACACACTCCAAGTAATCAAGGAGAACAGATAAAAAGGTTCCTATTATCATTAACCTGATGTGAATGGTACAAGATGAAGTGTTAAACTCTATTACAAAGATTAGAGAGAAAAGCAAGAAGAGTTGAGAGAATTTTTGCTATTTTTTAGCTTTTTTTTTATCTTGGAAGCATTTAATCTTTTTCTTAGCCATTAGGGATGTCTTTTATACTTGAAAAACCAACTCTAATGGATTTTGACAGCTTCAGATCGTTGGAAACAATTTAAAGTCAATCCTAGTTGTTAGTCTGTCTTTAAGCATTCAAATTCAAATTTTTAGACAGTGTGCTCTTAGTGGACTAACCATGCTTCTTAGTCGATTAAGTCTTTTCTGTCCTGTAATCAAATTTTCTGGCAATGAGCTCTTAGTGGTTAACAATACTTCTTAGTCGACTAAGTCTTCTTTGTCTCACAATTAAATTTTTAACCGTGAGCTTTTAGTTGGCTAACCATACTTCTTAGTTGATTAAATCTTCTCTGTCACGCAATCTGCTTTACACCGTTACTCGGTGAAGTAAAATTTTAACCGATTAAGAGTTTATTATCTTTGAAGCAGTCAATTTCACTTTTGGACTTTAGCTGACTAACTTCCTTGGTTATTTGACTAATAGGCTTCTATTTGTGGCTCATTTGAAACTCCTTTATTCTTTTGAGTTTTGATATTTGCTTTTCAATGATTAATTTATTATTGACATACATTGTCATCCTGCACACTCAAGCAGTATAGTTAGACATTAATGAGTGGGAATGTTTTATTATCATAAAAAATTTATAGAGCCAATAGTTGGCAATGGAATTGATTAATGACTTAATTTATAATCAATTCCATAGACCAAAATTGGCACCTAGCAATGTATCATGGCCACCAAATTGTTAGGAGAGTCAAAGGGTTCTTTGACAACCTTTTAGTGTATAGTCTATCATATAATTCATTCCCTTATCATATATCTCATATCTAATAAGATCTTGGTACAATGTCTACTCTTATTGACCTCCATATTCGTTCCTGCAATTATAGCATTATCTTTATAAAGAGTTATGAAACCTTTTTCATAATCTCCATGTCGCCTTGGCCAAAGACTTCAATAAGCAAATGTTAATCAAGAACTGATAGGATATGTCCTCTAAAACACTTAAGGTGATGATTCCTATCTTGACCAATCATTTACCTTCACATGCTTCATACTATACCCAAAAGCATCCTGCTTTGGCATTTTTGGTTAGGCACCCGTAGAGATGAAATCAAAGCATAGCACTCCACATATAAAACAACCTAGTGTCTCAAGTCTGGGGAGTATTTACATGACTGGCACATGAGAAATGTTGCATAGACACTTGAGTGTATTACCAAATGCACTTTTCATGGCAGATCATGTCCAGTGAACTTACTCTCTTAGGCAAGCACCTATATTCTAGTTCTAAGATCTCTATACTTCAATCTACGAGAACGATTGTGTACTTCCAAAGTAAGGAACATAGGATATACTAGTCTCTAAGCATCATTGATGTCCAGTTTCAATGATACATTGACCAAGAACATTTTGAGATTATGCTTTGATGCATAAGGATCTCATATTAATCTCATGGACTTAATCCAATTAGACTTATAACTCATTATAATTGATGTCTTATTATGAAGGAAAACCTCTAATAATTCAACATGAATGATACTATTGCATGATTGGAATCAAGCCTTAACTAATCCCACTTGGCTATAGGGCTTACCCCAATAGAAATTGCAAGGAGTACTTAACTACTATGACCAAGAAGAAGAAGTTTCTAATTCAAGTACCATTTGTTATGATATACTTATGTTGGTTCTAATATGTATGACATATTACAGAGACTAAGGACAAAGATGAGTAGGATTTTAGCTGAGGAGGTGACCACATTGATTGACTACATAGAAAATTAGATGCTACATATGGATGGATGTGCTCCTATTTAAACTTATGATTTGATTTTTTGGATAATTTGGTTAAATGTTTTGACATTTATTGCCATATGGATGGCTTGTGAAACATTTTATATTAAGCATTTGGATATTAAATTTTAATGTTTTATGTTTAGATAATTATTTGGAATAATTATCTTGATTTATTATTATCCACATTCATATTTCTCCTTACAATGGTATTTGATCAATTATAAATTATGATTTATGCCAAATTAGTTTGATTAAAATAAAATTAATCAATTAAGGTTAATCAACTAATCGAGTGACCTTACTTAAGATAAAATCTTAGTATAAGATCGTTTGAGTTTGTGATTAATTGATCAAAGGAATGAATGTCAATTCATGTGAAGATGGAACCTTTTCATGATAGAACATAGAGATGTTTATTCAAAAGAATAAAGCAAAATCATATTGTGATATGATTTAGTCCATGCTTCTCCAATACATTAAGCCCATAATGGTATTCTAAGACCAATACAATTCCAGGCATGCATTGGAATGCATGTATGTAACTTCATGGAATATTCAAAAGAGTTTGAATATTACTCTCACAAAAAATTTTGGATTTAATGGGAGCATGATGACATTAAGAAAATAATTTCTTAATATTACTATGTTACATTGGAATTCAATACTAGAGATTTTGCATTAAGTTGCATAATCAATATAATTGTATGAGAACTCCATGGATTTAGTAAGATACATTGAGATGTATTATTCATATTAAATGAATCTACTAAATATGATTTAATGGAATTTTGCACTTTATTCTATTTAATGAGATCCAAAGAGTTAGATGTAATAGAATATGTTAGTGCATAGTATAGTTCTTTATTGATCCAATTACATAAGATGTAATATGTGTATAAAGAAAATGCCAAGTTTTAATAAGTGGCGGATGGCACAATATCGAGTGACAAAATGCATGTGATGCATAAAGCATAGTCAAGTTCAAATGGTTCCAAAGTTAGAAAAGGACTATGAACATGTAAATAAATAAGGTGATATACATCCTATTAAAGGCTCGAGTAGGAGGATATTTAGATCATTAGCTCACTGAACTAATAAAGGGTTCTAGACATTGTTAATATAACAATGGAGCCATACCAAGAACTTGGGTCTCATTAAATCTAAATATTGAAATATGACAAGATATTGTGACATCACAAGGATAAGAGCAATTAACCACATTACATGGCACAAACAAGCTTATAAAAAGATGGAGTTGCTAAATAGATTGGATCCCGCATTGTCATGAGGTAGCAATTGGCTTTATGCCAGTGGAGAATGTTGGGATAAGCCTTGTAGCCAATTAAGATTAGTCAAGGCTTGATTCCAATCATGCAACGATATAATTCATATTGAATGATTAGAGCTTTTTCTTCATCAATAAGACATCAATTATAATGAGTTATGAGTCTAATTGGATGAAGTACATGAGATTTGTCACGACTCGAAACTCCCATCGAGCCCGTGACAACCGCCCGCGATGTCCCCGATAGACATTCATTACCCGAATGCCAATTGAAATCTCACAAGGCTTAACATCAGTTTTCTCACTTCCCCTGCGAGTATTAGCTACTAAAATCATGTTTTAAAGTAATATGAACCAATTTCAATTCAAAAACAGTCAAAGAGAAGTTTCAACTACACAGGGATAGTTTGGTCATTTTTTTCTAAANGAGAGAAATTTACACATTTCATAACTAAAAATAAGTTTAGATATCTAAAACATTCATTTAAAGTGAAATTATAGCAAATGGAATAAAATAAAAATAATGAATAAAATATTCCAATTTCTCATAAAACAATTTTTATAGAATGTTACATAAATAATTTTTATAGTGTAAAAACAAAATAAATTCCTACATACAGTAGCACACGTAGCCAGGTATTCAAAACATTTAACAATGACATGTGGGCCGCCGAATGACTAAAAGTGATGAAGGCTTTGAAGCTATAGTTTTTGAGGATGCAAGTCCAACTGTAGCCTTCAACGAAATGAGCTATCTACCGACTATCCTAAGCTTGAAATGGGTGGAAATGAGGGTGGTCAAATTATATAATCCCAGTGAGTAAACAAATATCATCTAAAATATCTAAAGCTGAGTAAATGGAGACAAATAAAATAGATTAGCATAAAAATGATTCACAACATTTCGAACTCATTTTAATAAGATAAAATAGATTCATTTCACCCAAATAAACAACGAGGCTTATGATTTCCTGAAAAGCTTGGCTTGTGCCAAAATCATTCTCATACTTAGTTGTCAGGGATACCTTGGCCTGGGGTTATCCCAACCGAGTCCGGCAAGGCTGTTAAAAAGTCATATATGCATAAATCATGTTTTTATTTTGAAAACAAAACCGTTCCTTGGCGTTGGCTGAGTTCACCCTCACGTGGTGGTTTGGCCTGAAGTGAACTCTAAAGTTTTACCTTAGGAGTTACCCTACATGTCTCTCTGGCCGAGGTAAGAATATAGCCGAATTTCGTGCCCCTCTAATAGGCTGGTCCATAGAACCCGCCACTGCAGTGACCAATCTATAACCCACCAATTCAATAAAAATTCAACAACGTGACATGGCAATTTTATCATTATCCAGCCTATCAAGGCAAACAACAGTTTATACATTTTCAACACAAATACCCATCCAGCCATTCATTCCCACATTATCATAAGCCATTCAATTCAAACTATGATTTATAACACAGCAACTAGTCTCTAATTACTCCATTTTCAAAACCATCATTCAATTTCAAGACAATTTATAAAATCATTTCATTTAATCACATTTTGCTTATAAAACATAAAGATTTACCATTTACACTCATTTTTCTATCAAATCACAAAAATGAATTCAAATTCACTTCAGATAATCAAGATGATGATAAGGTTACTTACTATAATGGAAATCGAGTTCCGAGTATTCCGATTCTTGATCCTCGGGTATTATCTTTTTACTTTTGCCAGAAAGTTCACCACCTAGACATAATGCACAATAAGCCATTTACTACATTTGTACTAAACTATTATAAAACTAATTCAGGCTCTATACTAATGCATGAAATGGAATGTGAATTGTTCGAATCATCGTCTAAACACGGTGTTTTACATAAATTCAATTGTGTACCTAAATAAAACGATATTGGCCCAATTCGATCTATCACCCAATTAATTGGCCAATATGTCCAATTTAACTCCAAATAACTCCATTTCTCTCCTACTACTCCAAATCATCAAACTCAAGTCAAGTAACATAAAATTTAGCAAGATCATCTTCACATTTCTTCTTGGGAATTTCGGCCATGGTGGGCGCATGAGCACTATGGTTTTTTCCACTTGATTTTTACACCATAAATCATTAATTCCTAACCAAATCACTTGAAATAAAATCAATTCAACCATCAACACACGGTAGGGAAGATTCGGCCAATGGAGGGTGACGGAAGAAAATGAATTTTTCTTGTTTGCTTTTCATGTTTCACATCACTAACTAACTAAAAACACTAGAATATATTGAAATCTAACCAAATCCAAGTTCAAAACTCCTCCCCCCATGTCCAGCCAGCAAAGGTATCCTCATGCAAACTTGATTCTCAACCATGGAAAATGGAAAAAGAATGCATAGGAAAGGTAGATCACAAGCTAGAATTGAAAAATCTTACCTTTTGGCACTTCATTCTTTGAAATTTTGTGAATTTCTCTTGAATTTCTTAGCTAGGTTTTTGTTCTTCTTCTTTTCTTCCCTTTTCTTCCTTTGGCCAACCAAGAGAAATGAATTGGGAGGGTCATGGATTGATTTTTAAAGCCAAATAATAAAATAATCTAAGCTTGACACTTGTCACCATGTTATTGGTCCATGTTTAAAACTTAATAATTAAGCTTTCTTCCACCACCACATAAAACCCTTCAATTATCCATGATATAAAATGCTAATGGCTGAAATCCATGGGCATGACAAGTGTTGGGTGCTGTAAAATTATAATTTTGCCTCTAAGGTGGCAAAATGACTATTTTGCCCTTATCCTCGAAAAAATGCCGAAATTAAACTTCTTCACTTTTTAAACTCAAATTATACTCCAAATGATCAATCTTAGTAAAAAATTTCATCCAACACTCACATCTTAACCTCGGGTGGCAAAATGACCATTTTGCCCCTAGGTCATGAAAATTCCAATTTGACTCCAAATCGATCTTCGAACTCTGAATCACCATTTTAAGTCATTCTGAGGTTTTAAAAATTCTCAATTTCATCTTAAAATATCTATTTGGTCTAGTTCGAGGCTTAATTCAACTTAATTGTACCATTTGGTACATTGCCATTTTTTGACGATTTTTGAGATACCCAAGTAAGCAAACATGCATTCTTATGTAGGAATGGCATAATAAACATATTGTAGAGCCAGGCTTGGTAGCACTACCCCCCTTAAAATAAAATTTTGACCACAAAATTTCATTTACGGAACTCAAAGAAAAGGTGGGGGTATTGTTTTCTCATCTAATGCTTAACTTCTTATGTCTTCCCTTTTATAGGGAATTTCGATTTGTTCACCTCATTTACCTCCAATTCAACTCAAGTACTTCACTTATGTCTATTATTATCCTTTAAAATCAGATGAACAGTAACCTTCACAATTATGATCTCTTATATCGAGACATCAAGCATGCTTCTATTACTATCATTAAACTTGAACCATAACTCCATCTCAATCATACCAATTTTGATCGCATTTTATACTTATTTAGGTATACCAATCACTATCTTATTACTTCATTCCATATCAAATTTCTCAACTTTCATTCATTCATCCTATCCTTATACACTATTGTGTAGTTTACAACATCATTAACACGCTATACTCATTCCTGTACATATCCTCAGTGTTAGGAAAGATTAATGGCTTCAATTATTTCCACATACTTCATGTTTACCTTGCATTTAGGAAATTTTAATCTTCTTAATCCTTTTAATCCATCTCATATGGCTTAATCGCACTATAGATTACATTCCCTTAACTATTTCCCCAAAATTCCTTAGGTCACCGTAAATCGACTTTTGATAAGATTCTTGATCATTACATTATCTATACAACTCATCAAATATATTGAGTTCAAATCTCGAACCACTAAAACCATTCTTCATTTTAGTTGAGTACATCACTAACTCCACACATACGTATACACGCACATTCAAATGTCCATATTCCTCATCATGTATACGGGTCTCTGTTTTCAAATGCCCTCAGACTAATTTCTTTTTGTTCATTCCCATCCATAACCAAGATTCAATAGAATAATCTTCATAATTCATACAAATTCTCATCATGCCTGTGCATAGTTCCACATCATTTACATACTTATACTCTCTTTTGATCATTTCCAATTATATGCTTAAGTTTCCTTGTACTATATATCATTGCATCACAATGTCATCTCCATTGAATTATAATCTATTATGCGTGTATGCTTTATAATCCCATTGATGCCTCAAATATTTATCTTAACTTGATCATTGCATCTTATGCAATAACACAATTCCTAAGTGTCATCCTTTTTCCTCGATTATCCTTCATGCCTCTACATTACCTTGTATCCTTCTTGCATTCCGATATTGATTTGTCACTTAAAACTCATACTCATTTGAATCATGTTGCCTCAAGCATTTTAGAATTCTAATTTCCATAATGTATTAGGAAAGTTTCATTATCCGACTTCATTATCAAGGTCAACTTCTATCATCTTTTGTTCCACTCTTTTATACGAATATAACATCATTCTTCCTTAACCAATTTACAAATTATACTTGAAATTACAAGACTTGAAACTAGATTCTCGTCAAGTACGTTTCAATATTAATACTAATATCACTCTCAGCTTACAACTTCCTTTTTTATAACCACATAACTTAGTGTTTGCTTTCACGAGATCCATGGCAGAACTTGTCTTGAGTATTTCCTTGGGGATATCTATTTTAAACTTATGTCTCACAGTAGGTGATCACTTAACTCGTGACTTAGCCGTTTGGCTCCTTAGCAAGTTTTAAAATCACACATCTTATACTCATATCGTATAATTTATAATTCTTTCTCAAAGGTGTTTAAACATTTTTGAAACACTTAATCACTTATTTGCTCTTTCATACTCCAAGTATATCATTTCCATAAAGGCATGCACTTGCTCACCAAAATATTTACATGCATGCTTAACTACTCATGCTTATACTTATCTCCAAGGGTTTCTAACATACCACATAGTTTACTTGTGTTGTCACTAATCCTTTCTTTTCAACAAAGTCAAGACAAGATTTGTAAATTCTTGTAACAATATTTATAGAAACTCATTTGCTATATCATTCTTGAAATCTTCATTCACACTCTTATCACTTGGTATTGACATCTCTTATCAATATCTCATATATTCATCTAACCTTTCCCTCACTTTCTCTTTAACCTTTTACAAGGTTTACTTTATTTCTTAAGATTTGACTTTAGTCAACACATTATTCATCTTAACACTCCCCTAATGCACTTAAGACTCCCAATAACGAAACTCAACATCAAAACCAATGATCATTTTCTAACTCGTGACTTCAATCTTTATGCAGTTCACAGTTTGCTCATGCTTTCTAGCCATTAGGGGTTCTTAACGCGACAGCGTTTGATAGTCAGTACTATGGCGTTGCAACTGTTTGAATTCACTTTATCCCAGCTACTCTTCTACCTTTAAAGCTACTACCTCAATTATTCACAATCGTGTGGCTTCCCTTTGAGTCTATACCACAATTAGCAAGACTAACTTTCTATCACAAGTGCGCGATCCGAACATTGATTTAACGTATTTATTTTGCCACTAACATTCATATATCTTTACCATAACATTTAGTACTAGTTTGCTTAAGCAAAAATCTCCAAATTTATTCTTAGCTACATGTATCTCAGATTGCACACCACTTATCATCAGTCAATAAATCCCACTTGAGAATACTCTTTCCATATTGTATAGTGACTTCACCATATACGTATGACACCACACACATAATTATTCATTGTTTTCTAGTGTTCCACAATTCCTTAGTATTCACAACTACTGGTCTTCTTTGTCTTACAACTCATATAGTCTAATCACTTCAACTTAAAATCGTCATGAAATTAATCCACCTGAATCAACCTCTTATGCTTATTTTATTATTAGTTCAAGAGTTTCATGATCATGGAAACTACAATTTACAAAACTAGCTTTTCTATCATATGTACTTTATTAGAACACTAATTTCAACATATTTAATCTACCCTTGGTGGTAGGTCAAAATCATCCCTGTCTTGGTTGTAATCTAGAGGAATCTCTCCTCTGAATATCCGTACGAGTTGGTGGAGATGGAGCAGCTACCGTTGCCTAACCTAACTATGGGCAATCTTTCCTAATGTGACCCGACTGACCATAATAAAAACATCGTACAGGCCCTCTACACGGCCCAACATGATATCTCCCACAATTTCTACATCTATCAGAACCTCCTAACTCTTCCCAGAAATAGTCATCGCAGATATGTTAAATCTCGAAGGCCTTCGCTGTGTTTGTGAAAATGGAGGTCGGGAAGATGTTATTGAAATAGTAGTAGTACTTCCTAAAACAGATGAGTCTTTGCCCCTTTTTGGTGGATGACTAGAAGATACACTCAAATTTCTCCTTTTTGGCAACTCAGCTCGCATTCTCCTATTTTCATTCGCAAGCTTCTCAACGTTTAAAGCCATTTGCACCACCTCTTTAGCTACGGTTGCGTCTGACTCACCCATAAAAAAAACGCAACCATGTTGCCTAGCCTCTTTAAGCTTATTAGAAATAGAAACATGTAGCACTGGTGGTGGGACAGGAGGTGGGGGTGGTGGTACTGAAGGAGCAGTTGGAGGAACTGTAGGAAAAGCTTGACCAGCCTGAGCTTGGACAACAATAGCAGTAAAAAAGACTGCCAGTGCCTGAACTGCCTCAAGAGGCATGGCAGGAATACTAGTAGGTGGCGTAGGAGGTGGAGGATGTGGAGGAGTCTTAGTCTGCTTAGCAGCAGGTGCTGCCCGAATAGTAGATACAGTTGATTCCCCCTCTATAGGATATAGATGAAGATATTGAGAACGACCTCTTCCCCTCCCAACCGATCTAGTGAGAGGTGGGTGTTTACGTCGAGGAGGCATGATAATTTATAAGAAGGAATAAGGCAAGTTTAAACAACCTCAGGATCTACATGCAAATACATGCATTCTATTCAATCTAACCTAACTTAACTCAGGGCCACACTGACACTGTAAATTTTAAAACAACTTTAAAATAACTATAAACCCAAAAGCTTTGATATTTAAAACCAAAAGCTCTGGTACCACTTGAATTGTCGTGACTCAGAACTCCCATCGAGCCCGTGAAAACTGCCGCGACGTCCCGATAGACATTCATTACCCAAAATGCCAATCGAAACCTCGTAAAGCTTAACATTAGTTTTCTCGCTTCCCCTATGAGTATTAGTTACTAAATTCATGTTTTAAAGTGATATGAACTAATTTCAATTCAAAAACAGCCAAAGAGAAGTTTCAACTACACAGGGGTATTTTGGTTATTTTTTCCAAAAATTTCAGAGTAAGCTAAAATGTAGTATATGAGAGAAATTTACACATTTCATAACCAAAAATAAGTTTAGATATCTAAAACATTTATTTAAAGTGAAATTATAGCTAATGGAATAAAATAAAAATAATGAATAAAATATTCTAATTTCTCATAAAACAATTTTTATAGAATGTTACGTAAATAATTTTTATAGCGTAAACGCACAATAAATTCTTACATACAGTAGCACACGTAGCCAAGTATTCAAAACATTTAACAATGACATGTGGGCCCCCGAATGACTAAAAGTAATGAAGGCTATGAACCTACAATTTTTGGGGATGCAAGTCCAACTGTAGCCCTCAATGAAATGAGCTATCTACCAACTATCTTGAGCTTGAAATGGGTGGAAAAGAGCGTGGTGAGATTATATAATCCCAGTGAGTAAAGAAATATCATCTAAAATATCTAAAGCTAAGTAAATGGAGACAGATAAAAGAGATTAGCATAAAAATGATTCACAGCATTTCAAGCCATTTTCCATTTTAAACAGTTATTTTTCAGAATTGCTAATGTCTGTGTGATTCATTTCTCATTCCTGTCGGTACAAGAGTGTTTGAGAAGGCTCTTTGCAAGCGTAACGACACCACAACACCAGCAACAATGTCGGCTATAAGTGAAGAGGTCAATGAGTCTCAAATTAAAACATTCTTGTGTTCGTTAATTTTTTGCTTTTTGCTGGGTTTGTTTGATATGTTCGTGTTTTTTGTTTTCTTTTGTAAATGTTTAGACTGTGTTTTCTTGCTAGTTTAATGGTTTTTAGGGTTAACTCATAGTGGTTTTAGGAGCTTTTGGAGTTTACTGTGACAACATTTGACTTGATATGCATGGCGTGTCAGCATTAGCGTGTGACAACATTTGACTTGATATGCATGGCGTGTCACAACATTTACTTGATATGCATATGCATGGCGTGTCACAACATTTTACTTGATATGCATGGCCTGTCACAAGATTTTACTTGTTATGCATGGCGTGCCACAACATTTTGCTTGTTATGCATGGCATGTCACAACATTTTGCTTGTTATGCATGTCATTTCACAACATTTATTCCTTATTTATATCTTTAATATACGTTGTTGCACATTACGGCTTAACTCACTAGTGCATGTGTGCCATGTTTTGCAGATCGAACGCAAACAATATGAAGATCTTAATAGTTTGTTGATCGTGTCGAGGAAGAAGTGGGAATTCAATGTCGCAATTAACAGCCATTGTAAGTGGTCGCAGCTACATTATATCACAAAGACTCTCCAACAGAAAGGGGAGTATGATATGACGAAGCATGCATGCTTTGGAACGCTTTTGGAAGTCTATCCACAAAGGTACTTTTGCACCGGTCTCCTGCACAGCATCATGATTCGCCGGATCACTGAGAGCCAGTAAATGGACCACGAGCTATGGTTTGTCATTGGTAAGAGCATGGCGCGGCTATCAAAGCAAGAGTTCTGCCTCATCACTGGGTTGAAGTTTGGTCTAATACCCGATGTGTTCAAAGAACCGTACAAGGTTGCTGCGGACAGAATTCATGCCAGATACTGGAACAGGCAAGAGAGAGTTAAGCTACAAGCTTTGCTTGATACGTTCCGTGGGGGTAACTTCCAACGACCAGAAGACTCGACCAAGATGGCACTCGTCTTGATCGCGAATAACATTTTATTTGGTCAAGACTACGGTAGACGGGTGACGCCTTGGTTGCTGTCATTGGTGGAGGACATCGACGCTTGGAATGTATTCCCATGGGGGCACTATGTTTGGAAGTTGACCTTGGACTACCTTTTGAAGGGGTTTGAAGTGCCAGACTCAAGCATGACAAAGGAAACTCGGTTACGCTACAACATTTACGGATTCGCATAGGTGATACAGGTACTATCACGTCACATTTTTCAGTTTCGTTTTGAAAAAATAATTTATGGCTACACTCGTTTATGATTTACGATATGATAATGGTTACATTTGACTTGCAGTTTTTGGCAATGAAGGCAATTCCAGCCCTCTAAAAAATAGTTATCCCCTCTGGTCTGAAAGACAACGTCTACCAACAAATGTGCAAATGGGATTGCAATCAGAAGCCAAAAGACTTTTACAAGGCATTTTAGAAGTTAGAGTCATCGGAGCATGTGAGTGAACAGTTGCTAATTTTTGCATTATATCTGTATAATAATTTTCCCTATTCAATAATCACAACATTTTATTTGTTTATTTGCAGTTGTGGGCATTGGAGACGTTGGAACAAATCGTGGATTAGGCTAGCCGGGAGTATTTTGTGGACCTTGATGTCCCGTTATCAGAGGGCCACCAGTACGTGCTAATAAGGCTCATGGAGGATTGATCAGATTGGGGCTTAGATGCGAGGCAAAAAAGGATAAGCTTGAAGGAGAAAATAGCCTTTGGTGGCACAAAGCGAACGCGTTCCACTGCTGCTTTAGTTGATGAGCTGTCGAGCCTTGAGTTGATGGACCAAGAGGACGACCATGGTCAAGGTAGTGAACAGCCGGTAAGGACAGTTCTAACAGTTTTGTGTTCTCCAATTCCATATGTGATTATCAAAAAACATATCTGTGTTTACAATTGGACCATGCGCCGGTAGCTCCAAAACCACCCACCTATCTTTCTCAAATGCACGGTGGAAATGACTCTTCTATAAGATTAGTTTTAATGGTTTGTATTCTACATTTCCACATATGTTTATTGAGTCACATAGTAATTTTTGTTATTGCAGCTTACGGAAGTGACGATAGGTCCTCAGGCACCAATTGGTACGGCTCTACTGCAAACTGCTACCAAGCCACAGTTAATGATATTAAAGTTGTAATGGTTAATGTTCAACAATTCCATATATGGTTATTAAATAACATAGTTATATATGTTATTGTAGTTAACCCAGTCTAGAAGAGTTAATGACGGAGTAGTCACTACCTGCCAACAGCGATAGATCAAGCGCAAACATGAAAAAGAGATGTTGGAGCTGAAGGATTCAATTCAGTCATTAACTCTAGCAATGCAGATACTTGAGGACCGTATCGTTGCTCGAATTCTTGACGACCTTAAATCACAAGTACATTATTCTATCTTCGCTTGTATTTTAGTGGTTTACGTTTAGTAACTCTTTAGATTGTGTTTTCTTGTTGGTTTGATGATTTTTTAGGTTAAGTGGTAATGGTTTAACTAGCTTTTTATGATTAGCGAGTTAGGACATTTGTATTATAGTTAGTTATTGGTGTGTCAGCAATAGCGTGTGACAACATTTTACTTGTTATGCATGGCGTGTCAAAACAATTTACTTGTTATGCATGGCATGTCACAACGTTTAACTTGTTATGCATGGCGTGTCAGAACATTTAGCTTGTTATCCATGGCGTGTCACAACATTTTGCTTGTAATGCATGCCGTGTTAGAACATTTTGCTTGTTATGCATGCCGTGTCACAACGTTTTACTTGTTATCCATGGCATGTCACAACATTTTACTGGTTATGGTTTGTGGTATTTTATGACCTAACTAACGGTTTTTCCCATTTTGTAGAGAGGTCCTTCATCTCATGGTGCTGGTGGTGGAGCACGATGATGCTGATGATGGGCAGCATCATGAACTTGGTGTTCACATTCACGATGACGTTCTTGGTGCTAGCGGAGAGCACGTAACTCATGTCGATGACGTTGTCAATGAAGCTGTGGCAGGGGATGTCACCCTTCAATCAGATGATGCTGAAGGAGAGCATGTTCCTCTGCCCAAGTCCATTATCGATGCATCTATTGGAAGGGAGGGAGACCTTGACTTAGTCGTGGTTGAACGAGAACTTCTTCCTCTGATCGAAGCATTCATCAAGGCAATAACAAGAGCTATGGTGCTTTATCATCAAAGCATTCCTGATGCAGTTGAGACACCGTCGTCGTCACCAGAGTCATCTGCTATCCATCATGGTGCAATAGAAATTTCAGACCAAACTGAGCGGGCACGGCTGAAAATGGTGAGCAAATACATGGCAAGTCCACAAGTCGACCCCTCAGTGAGTCGTCGAGATGTGAAGGATACAATCATAGAAGCCTACGAAACTTTCAAGAAAGACAAGTCCTCAAGGCAAGCTCTTAAATAACATTGCAAATATTGTTTTTTAATGAAACATTAATCCACCAATACTTATGAAATTTATTATGTTACATATGTAGGTGTAACGTTGGCATTTTAGGGGATCAAGGGGCTGACTTTTTTATAACCTTAGAGATCCCAATGAGGAAATGACAAGTGAACATATCAATGCATGCCTCAGCGTACTCTGTAAGCAGATGACAGGGTCGAAGTCGATGCTGTACACTACCCATTCATGCGTGGTTGACACGACATTCTTCGTAAGTTTATTTGAAAATTGTTCAATTCTATAACTACTAAGTTTTTGATTGCATGAAGTGTAAGCTAATGTTTACATGTTTGACAGTACACCATCCATATACTACACATGGCATTTCCAACAGAAGATGCCCGGGCCACAATGCAAATTCCAGATGAGTTGTGGGGGTACGTGGAGGGTGAAAGGTCGACATATGGCAAAAAATGGGAAGATGGGATTTCTTCCTCGTGCCTTGCAACGTAGGTGGGCATTGGGTGGTTATGAAGATCGACTTGGTGAGGTGGACGATCAAGGTGATGGACTCTGCAAGATCTTCGGATGCTAAGGATAACGAAGTTCGTACGGCTTAGATGACACCCTTGACGACAATGATGCCAATCATCTGCCACCAAGTCGGTTATTTCAACAAAGCACGTCGGAAGAGATGGGTTTTGATGCTGATGCCATTCGATATTCATTTGCCAAAAGCTAAAGTGCATCAACAGAATGATAGTGTTAGCTGCGGTATGTTCATGATAGGGTACATGGACAATATTTTACAATCGGAACAGATCGGAGTTAAGCAGAATATTATTGGCAAAATGCATCGGCAATACGCTCTAGAAATTTTTTCCAATACTTGTGAGAGCAAACCCTGAACATATCAATCCTTGTTTGTACATTTTTTTTGTATACAGAATTATTTTTATATAATTAATTTTATACATAATTTTTTTGTATACACAATTTATTTTATATAATTCATTGCATATAGAATTAATTCTTTTTGTATACACAATATATTTTATACAATTAATTTTATACACAATTAATTTTTTTGCCTATACACAATTAATTGTATGCAAAGAATTTTTTTCTTTTGTATACATAATATATTTAATTTGATACATAGTCGCAAGAAG
Source organism: Theobroma cacao (assembly GCF_000208745.1). Taxonomy (NCBI): domain Eukaryota; kingdom Viridiplantae; phylum Streptophyta; class Magnoliopsida; order Malvales; family Malvaceae; genus Theobroma; species Theobroma cacao. Next base: position 19,136,033 of record NC_030856.1, on the reverse strand, counting down.
TCAGTGTGTGACCCCATAAATCTACTACCAGTCAGTGTGTCCCCACATACATCTACTTGAACTTAGCGTGTCACCCCATAAATCTGCAACAAGTCAGCGTGTCACATCGTAAATCCACTAGCACTTAACGTGTTAGCCCATAAATCTACTTCCACGCAGCGTGTTAGAACAATTGGGCCGTGCCGTGTCATGCCATAAATCTGCAGATACTCAACGTGTGACGCCATAAATCTGCTTCCACTCAGCGTGTCATAACAATTGGGCCGTCATGTGTCACCCCACGATACTACACCAAGTCAGCCGTGTCACGCCATAAATCTGCTTGCACTCAATCTGTCACAACTGTGACACGGCAGGGTTCAGAATTTATGACACGCCATGGTTAGAATATGTGACACAACTGTGACACGCCATTGCTTTAACAGTGGACACGCCATGGTAACCGTTTAGACTTCCACTGAATTTATAAAAAAAAAAGTAGGCAGTTAACGTGATAACCGTTTGGACTTCCACTTAATTAATTTATAAATGAAATGAATAAATGAGAATATTATAAGGCCATTTTTCATTTTAAACACTTATTTGTCAGAAGTCCTACCGTCTGTGTAATTCATTTTTCATTCCTGCCGGTACTGGAGTGTTCGACAAGGCTCTTTGCAAGCATAAAGACACCACAGTAACAACAACAATGTCGGTTATGAGTGAAGAGGTAAGTAGTCTCAAATTAAAACATTATTGTGTTCGTTAATTTTTTTCTTTTTGCTGGGTTTGTTTGATATGTTCGTGTTTTTTGTATGTTTTGTTTTGCAAATGTTTAGACTGGGTTTTCTCGCTGGTTGGATGGATGGTTTTTGGGGTTAAGTCATAGTGGTTTTACTGGTTTTTGGTGTTTACCATGTCACGACATTGTTATTATAGTTAGTTATTTGTGTCAGTGTGACAACATTTTACTTGATATGCATGGCGTGTGACAACATTTGACTTGTTATGCATGGCGTGTCAGAACATTTTACTTGTTATGCATGGCGTGTCACAAAGTTTTACTTGTTATGCATGGCGTGTCACAACATTTTACTTGTTATGCATGGCGTGTCACAAAGTCTAGGGAGTTGTTACACAATTAACACATGAGAAGTATTGCATAGACACTTGAGTGAGGTACCAAATGCACTTCTCATGGCAGGTCATGCTCAGTGAACTCACTCTCCCATGGCAAGCACCCACATGTTAGTTCCAAGTATCTCTATACTTCAACCTATGACAACGATTGATTACTTCACAAGTAGGGAACATAACATGTGCCGATCTTTGAGCATTATTGATGCCCTACCCCAAAAATACTATGATCATGAACTTTTAGGATCATTGCTTTGATGCATAAGGATCTGATAATTGTATCCCAATACAATTCCTTTACAAGGCATATATAGTTCCATGGGCTTTATATACATAAGTAAAAAAAGTAATTAAACCAAACACTTATGGATAAAGAACTGTTGGTCCCGATAATATGTTCTAGAGAGAGACTGAATAGCACAATTTGGCTCTTGACAAGATTAGAAACTAATTTCCAATTCTTAAGAAAACAAAATAGAGTATAAAATGCACAACAATTTAGAGTGGTTCGGTCCAAGACCTACATCCACTACCTTGATTATCCAACCAAGGATTTTCCCACGAATCCACTATGGACCAGTGAAATTCACAAGTTTTCACTAATCTTTACAATGGCTTTTACCAAGTTCAGCCAAAAACCTTTTACACTAGTTTTTCACGGGCTAAACTAAAACCCAATACGATTTTCCAAGGCTCAACCATAACCTTTAACAATCAAGCTATCCCAAGCTTGAACAACCCCTTAGACTAACTCATTCACTCTAAAAATACAAGGGAAGTAATAAAAAAGTACCTATGATCACTTATTTGATCTAGATGGTACAAGATGAAGTGTTGAACTCTATCACAAAGATTAACGTTTAAGTGCAGTAAGGTGCAGTGAAGCTTTTCTGGTTTTTTCTACTTTCTATGGCTCAATTCTCATTCAAGGCTTCAAAAAAACTTGCTTCTCATTGTTGGAAGACCCTTTTATACTTGGAAATGCAACTCTGATGGCAGTTTGATAATTTATGGTCGTTGGAAACAGTTGAGGATGAGTTCTAGCCGTTAATCTATGTTGTAGTGCTCTGGTTCAAATTGTAGATAGAGAGCTCTTAGTCGACTGACTTGGTTGACTAAGTTGGTTTTGTTTCTGGTTTGCAGATTCTGGAAGAGAGCACTTAATCGACTAAGTTGGTTGACTAAATTGGTTATGTTTCTCAAACTCTTCAGCCCGCCATTTTTTCAATTTGAAATATCGTCAACCAATGTTCTTCCTTGTTTCACCAATAAGCTTCCTCGTTATTTAGTTACATCATGTTGATTTTATCCCTCTTTTTCTTTCAAAAATACTCTTTGAAGAGTTAATAAATTAACTTCATATATTAATTTCCTACACACTCAAGTAAAGGTATTAGACACAAATAAATGGGAATGTTTTATTATCATCAAAAACTAATGGAGCCAACAATCTCCCCCTTTTTGATGATGACAAAACACTCATTGATTAACAACATAGTGTCATTTTAATTCTTTTTAGTTTTCTGCAAAAATTGAGGATTGCTCCCCTTAAGTATAAGCTCCCCCTTAGTGTGTGGATATTTTGCTTATTTTATTTCAACCAATTTTATTCTCGTCATATAGAAAATGATATTGTACATTTAGAGTATACATATGTTCAGCAACATAGAGTGATTTGCAGCAAGTAAGTATTAGCAAATCATCATTAAACTTTCAGCTTTAAGTGTTGATAGATTTTCATCACTATTCCAGTAGTTGTCAATAGTTTATTGATTTTAGATTTTCTTCACTTCATTTATGTTTCAATTTATATACTATTCATACCTTCTATATCTATTTTCAAACAAAAATTATTCACAATACCATAACAAAAATCCTTTATCAGCATGTAAATCAATACCAACATAGCACTACCAGATTTTGTTCATGACAGTCAAAATACAAAAATAGCAAAATATCAGTAGACTTCAATTTTTAGCAATTAAGCAATAGTCATATCAGCATTTATTTTTCACATACAACCACATAAATAACAGAAGTAAAACTGAGTGTTTAAGTGCCACCAAGGCACAAATAACAGTTAACCAATAAGTATTTCAAAACTACCCCTGGACATTTTTTGCTTCCTAACTCCTATTTTTCTAAGTTCATTCATCTTTGATTCTGTCTTCTTTCCTTTCCTAGGTTCCTTCCTACTTCCTCTACCCTAACATTTTTTTTTAAAATTATTCTTTAGTTCCTTGTTCTTGCACCCATTCTATTCTACTCCCCTTTTTGTTAGCATCAAAGGGAGGGGCTTCTATTCATCTGATGTGTTAGAGGGTGAGGACTTAGTGTTGTAGAAAGGGTTGAGAGGAAAAGGAAAAGGCTCTCGGAGAGGTGATGACTATCTTGGGGAAGGTTCTGGTGAGGACTTGCTTGAGACAAAGATTTGAGAAGAGGCTGAAACTGGTCTAGATTTCTTTGCCAACTTGGAAGACTTTTTTCTTTTGAGAAAAGCTGTCTTGGTGGCCATAGTCTTCTTGCCTTTGGTTGGTAGTTTTTCCTCAGTTGGCGGTGCTGTAGTGGCCTTAGCTTTCCCTGCTTTTGTCTTTACTCTGGCAGCTAATACACATTTTTTTTCTTTTTTTACACCTTCACCAGCCTTTTGAGTTTCTGTCCTGGCAGTGTCCTTTTCAACTTCTCCCACCTTAACCATGTGGTGGAAGATATCCATGATGGAGACTTCTTCTAAGTTTTGAGGAGATGGCTAGTGTTTCTCTATCTTTGAATCATTTTTGCTTTGAGGTTCAGGGGAGGTTGTCTTGGTTGGTTGATCAACCCCTTGGGGAGAGTCTTTAGTCTGCAGAGCAAGATTGGCAAATTTGTAGGTGGAACCTTCAGCCTGAATCCTACAACTTCCAACATGAGGAGCTGATTTTTCTACTGACTTAGTTGAACTTTCAATACCTTGTTGTACAGGTGTAGTGGTGGATGTGGTAGAACTATCTGCAACCACAGGTTTAAATGGCATGTTTTCCTTTTCCTTCAGCTTGTCTTCGAACTCAGTGATTTTGTCTTCCATTTTTTGTAGCTTCATTCCTTGGTCAGTCAGCTTACCATCAATCCTCATGAGCAAATTAAAAATCACTTCATTTGAAAATCTAAACGGAGCTTCTTCAAGCTGAGCAGGTAAGCTGTGTTCTTTTCTTGGACCAGTCTTGAAGGTTTTAATGAACCTTTCTCCATCAAGTACATACCCTATTTTAACTAAGCTGCCATATTGAATAGCTTGATATCTGGTTTTTACCAAGTCCATATCATACCTCTTTGCCCATATTCCCTTCTTCTGCACAGGGGATGTAATCACATTCCCATACGGCAAATTTACCTTATCAATTCTGCAGGCACTTCTCATTTTCTCAATCATAAATCTTTCCAAATTCAGAGACACTCTATTGAAAGCATACTCCATCAGCCAAAGGTCCTGGAGGCTGATGTAGCTAAGGCTTCCACTTCTGCCTTGTATATTTGCTACTATGAAATAGTGTAGAATTCTGATCTGAGGGCTGGTTATCAAACCAGAATTACTTTTTGAAGAATATTTTTCTTTCTTTCTAGTGATGATCTCCAACAATGAAGATGGATCATATTTATCAAGTAGTTCAAATTCACCTTCTTCATACTCTATTTTCAGCAGGTTTCCTAAATACTCAGCAGTCATAACAAACTCTTTTCCATTTAGATAAACATTCAAACCATCTTCTACATAATCATCAGAATCTATTAATTCCTTTCCTTTTAAATCAATTTCAGAATAAAACTCTTTGACTAGACTTGGACTGTAAGATCTATTCTTAAAAGTACTGTAGCGTTTTAGTTTTAGTTCATCAAAGTAATTAGATAGACTGGTTTGGATTTCTACATTTGCCTTAAAAATCTTCCAGTTAATGAATTTTCCACAAGAGATTGGTGCATTCTCAATATTTTTGAATCTATACTCATGTAATTTATTCCTAAATTTTGAAGAAGAAGAACTGGTACCTTTGTCGAGTGAGGGCTCTGTTTCTTTCTTTTTGCCAATTTTTTGCTTATTTTCTCTAAGTTTCTCGGATATATCTTTCACTGAACCAGGCATGATTTTTAGTTTTTTCTTCACACTTTCAGTTCCTGTTTCTTCCTCCATCGGCCTTTTCCCTTTCTTCTTTTCTGATATCTCTTTACTCTAAGATGTTCTAGCCATGTTGGTTGCAAAATTTTCTAAGGGTTTGAGTTTGTTTCGAAAGCAAACAGGGAGATTTAGGTTTTTGTTTTTAGAGCAACGGGTTTCAAGGGAGAGAGAAGGAGAGGCAATCGACAGTTATTACCAAAAAAAACTCCTCACCTTTCTTTTAAGTGCTACCCTATTTTGTTTCTTTATAATTTCAAACTTCCCTCTAAATTTTGGTTATTTACCTTTGACAGTTTTTTTTTCCTTCCTTTTGCACCTAGTAAAGCCAAATTTTTACCACATTTTCCTCTTCTTTCTCTAAAACTCACTAAGTCTTATTATTTAAGGCTATCAGACCACTCTTAGTTGATTGAGAAATCCTTAGTCGACTGAAAATAGTTTGTTTACTATGTGAGAGCTTAAGGCTTTATAATTCCTTCACACTAATCATCCCTAAATTTCTTCCAATCTCACAGAATTTATCTTCACTCAAAGGTTTGGTAAAAACGTTTGCTAATTGATGCAAAGTATTCACAAATTCTATCTTAATATCATGTTTCACTACATGGTCTCTAATAAAATGATGTCTAATTTCAATGTGCTTTGTCCTAGAGTGCTACATAGGATTTTTTGATATATTGATTGCACTTTTGTTACCACAGTATATTGGTACATTATGCATAGTTATGCCATAGTCTTTTAATTGTTGCTTGATCCAAAGGATTTATGCACAACAGCTACCTAATGATGCATATTCAGCCTCTGCTGTAGACAATGCCACTGAGTTTTGCTTTTTGCTAGACCAAAACACAAGCATCCTTCCTAAAAATTAGCATGTTCCACTAGTGCTTTTCCTATCTATTCTGCTGCCAGCAAAGTCAGCATCTGAATATCCAACTAAGCTGTCTATGAGTTGAGTCTCTAAAGTACCATATTCCTAGTTCTTGAATGTCTATGAGGTATCTAAAAATTCTCTTAACAACTGTTAGGTGCGATTCTTTAGGTTGTGACTGAAATCTAGCACACAAGCACACACTAAATTGAATATATGGTCTACTTACTGTTAATTAGAGAAGAGAGTCGATCATACCTCTATAGAGCTTTTGATCTACATCCTTAACTTCTTCATCTAAGTCGAGTTTCGTGGATGGACTCATTGGTGTAGAAATTGATTTCAGCTTTAGCATATCAAATTTCTTGAGCATATCATGAGTGTAACTTTCTTGGTTGATGAAGACTCCTTCCTCACTTTGTTTGAGTTGAAGACCAAGGAAATACTTCAACTCTCCCATCATACTCATTTCAAATTCACCTTGCATTTTCTTAGCAAAGTTCTTACACAAAGCCTCATTAGTTGCACCAAATACAATATCATCCACATATATTTGCACAACAATTAAATCATTTAGATATCCCTTAATGAACAATGTAGTATCGATGCTGCCTCTATCATACCCTTTCTCAACTAGAAATTTTGAAAGCCTTTCATACCAAGCTCTAGGAGCTTGTTTCAATCCATATAAGGCTTTATGAAGTTTGAAAACATGGTCAGATTTTTCAAACTCTTCAAAACTAGGTGGTTGTTCTACATATACTTCCTCTTGAATTAGTCAATTTAAGAATGCACTTTTGACATTGATTTGGAACAATTTAAAATTCATGAAACATGCAAAAGCTAGCAACAACCTTATAGCTTCAATCCTAACAACCGGAGCAAAAATTTCATCATAATCTATTCCTTCTTTTTGGTTGTATCCTTTTGCTACCAACCTAGCTTTCTTTCTAAGTACATTTTATTACCCAACTACCTTCTTTCTAAACACCCATTTTGTACCAACATTAGGGTGATTTGAAGGTCTAGGTACCAATGACCATACATAACTCCTTGTGAATTGATCAAGTTCTTCTTGCATGGCCATTATCCAACTTTTCTTTTTTTCAGCTTCTTCAAAGTTTTTAGGTTCAATTTGAGATATAAAAGTTGAAAACTCACAAGTTTCTCTAGTTGCTTTCCTAGTTTTAACTCCTTGAGAAACTCACCAATTATTTGGTCTTGTGGGTGATCTTTCACAAATCTCCAACTCCTTGGTAGATCAATGCTGATTTTCTGCTCTTTACAGATTTTCTAGAGGTGCAGTTTCATCTTCTTTTCTAGGTTAGCTTTATTCATTATTTTTGTTGTTTTCTAAGCTCATTTCCTCCATTTGTTTTTCTAGGACTTCTACATCATCATCATCAATCA
>NC_030856.1:19079066-19127888 GCF_000208745.1 Theobroma cacao | reverse complement strand
ATTTTCTACTTTCTTACAATGACTTAAGAATGCTTGTAGAGCATCATTCTTATGAGCAAGAAAATACACCCAAGTATATCTAGAATAGTCATCAACTATAACAAAGCCATAAGATTTTCCTCCTAAGCTAGTTGTGCTTATTGGACCAAATAAATCAATATGAAGCCATTCAAGAGGTCTAGATGTTGACACAATTTCATTGGACTTGAAGGATGTCCTAACTTGTTTTCCTAGTTGGCAAGCATCACATATCCTATCATTTTCAAATTTTAACTTAGGTAGTCCAGCAACAAGATTCTTCTTAATTAATTTTGACATAGTATGCATGCTCATATGTACTAATCTCCTATGCCATAGCCAACTATCATTTTTAGCATTTGCAACAAGACATACTTCACTATTACTTCAAGATTTTCAAGAAAAATTACATATATATTCTTCAATCTATTTCCAATAAATGAGATTTTATTTGTACTCATATCTATCACTTCACACTTAGTTGAATCAAAGCACACTCTAAATCCTTTATCACATAATTGACTAATAATTTGTAAATTATGCTTTAAGCCTTTAACCAGCAACACATGACTAATTTGAGTTTGGAAATTCTTACCAACCGTACCTATACCATGAATTCTTCCTTTTGAATTATCTCCAAAGGATACGGTTCCTCCCTTTCTCTTATCCAGTTGAGCAAACAGCATTTCATGTTTTGTCATGTGTTGTGAACAACCATTATCCAAGTACCAAGGCTGTTTCCTCTTGAGTTAAGCTTTTGAACATGTCTCCTTTAAGTCCAGCTCAACCTACAAAACAAAATTTTGGTTTTTCTTTATAGGAACCCATACTTTGATGGGTCCTTGAGTGTTAGTTGCAACAAAGGATCCTTTAGGAACCCAGATTTTCTTAACTTTCTACACTGTTTTTTTCTTAAAACATTCATATGATAAATGACTATGTTTACCACAATTGTAACATCTAAATAATGTTTTAGCTGAATTTTTATTGTGGTACACATCTCTTTTTGAGGATTCATTTTTCAAACATTTAAGAGCTCTATTTTCATCAAAAGTTATTTGCAAAGCTTCAGACTTGTTTTCTAGCTCTTGTTTTAAAACCTCAAAGTCTGTTTTTGAGTGTTCTAACTCAATTTGCAAAATATTTCTTTACTAAAAAACAGAAGTAAACTCTTGTTTGATTTGTTCCAAATCATTTTCAAGAAATGTAGCCTTTTTCTTTAATGATTTGTATTTTGAAAAAAGTTTTTCAAATTCATCATAAAGGCACTCATACTCATCCTGTAAATCATCATAAGAATTAATGTAGGGGGATGAGGGTACCTCTGTTTCATCTTCTTGTGCCATTAAACCGATGTTTGCTCTTTCCTTAGATTTTTCATCATCAGTTTCAGAGCTTGATATCTGACTGTCCGACCATGCAGCAGCCACCATTGCTTTCTTGGATTTTTTATATTTCTTGGGGGTTTCAACTTTCAACAATGGACATTCACACTTGAAGTGACCAGGTTACTTGCATTCGTAGCAGATCATCTCCTCCTTTTTGTTGGAGTCATTTTTGTTCCTTATTTTCCATGAAGCACATTGGTCTTTCCTAAAACCTCTTCTAGTTAGCCTTTGATTTCTTCTACTCATTAGCTTTCTGAATTTTCTTGCAACTATAGCTAATTCTTCATCATCATCACAGGAAAGCTCTTCTAACTCTTCTTCAAGGATGTTGACTTTAAGTGTAATGCTCTTTTTCTTTTCCTTTGCTTTTCTTCAGTCTTTTTCTTCTTCTTTCTTAAGCTCCAACTCATGAGTGAGAAAAGAACCACAAATCTCAATGAGAGTGATGATGTTTAGATCTTTAGCCTCTCTAATGGCCGTCACTTTTGGTTTCCAAGATTTTGGTAGGCATTTAAGCAGTCTTTTAACTAATTCATGTTCAGGGATAAGCTTGTCTAGCTGATTTAATTTATTTTTAATGTTTGTAAACCTATCAAACATATTGGTGATGTCTTCACCAGGCTCCATTTTGAACATTTCATAACTATGTGTTAAAAGAGCAATTTTGGACTCTTTACTTGAGAAGTCCCTTCATGGATTATTCTAAGTTTTTCCCACACTTGTTTAGCTGTTGTAAAGCTTGAGACTTTATTAAATTCAATGGGAGTCAAGGCACAATGTAATGTGTTGATGGCCTTAAAGTTTATTTGAACTTTCTTAGTTTCAGTCTCAATCCATTCAGACCTTGGCTTGGGCATCAACTCATTTGTCACTACATTCACGGTTGAAGGCATAAAGGTTCTGTTTTTGGTTTGTAGATTCTGGCAAAGAGCACTTAGTCGACTGACTTGGTTGACTAAATTTGTTATATTTTTTAAACTCTTTAGCTCGCCATTTCTCCAATTTAAAATTTAGTCAACCAATGTTGTTCTTTGTTTCACCAATAAGCTTCCTCCTTGTTATTTAGTTACATCTTGTTGATTTTATCCCTTTTTTTCTTTCAAAAATACTCTTTGAAGAGTTAATAAATTAATTTCATATATTAATTTCTTGCACACTCAAGTAAAGGTATTAGACACAAATAAATGGGAATGTTTTGTTATCATCAAAAACTAATGGAGCCAACAAGAACTACCTCAATGTTATTATGAATAACAAAATGCCATACATGAATATCTCAAAATTACAATTCCCATACAACCACAGATTGGCTTGTAGGGCTTGTACTAACGAGTGGTTCTTATGATAGGAATAGATTTATTTCTGTTACCTTTGAAAAGTGCTGTAAAAGCCCAATGCCTGAAAAAGGATTTGATGTTAATGATGGTAGTGATGGAGTTGGATCTAAATGCATTGATGTATTTGTGTAAAACATGTATTTCAAAAATTTTCTTTTATAAAGGAAACAAGTAATCCAATTACATAAGCGAAAAAACACGTCATTCATATTGCAAGTTACATAATCACATCCTAACAAATAAGAATCTATTAATGTATGATAAAACATGCCTTTTATTTCAAGATTCTTATTTTCAAATAGCACCACACCAACAATTGATTTCTCAACCAAACAAGCTTGCCACTTCTTCTTCAAGAATGCTTTCAACTTGAACCTTAAGTGGACAAGGTGTGGAATGCTAAACTACAAGATGGCATCCGATTTTATCGCATTTTTCCTCCTAAAAATTATTGACTATTTTTCTTTTAAGAAGTTAACCAAGAATGGGAGAGAGGTACGACAAAGTTATGAAGTGGAGGAGGAGAGAAGTAATGACTAAAACTTTTTCAAGAAAGATACGTACGTTTCTTTTCCTCCAATCTCTTCTCATTTAATTAAAACTCTTGTCTCAAAGGTTTAACCAAAACCAAATACCTTTGAATCAATCTTGACCATCCATTTAGAGCGATAGATGCATCAAACATGTTCCATAATTATCAAAATTAAAATTCTTTACTCAAAAAGAATTAATAATAAATAAAAGAGTGATAGTTAAACATGAAGTCTCTTTTTATCAACTTGGATGTCTAGATTCATTTTACAAGAATCCTCCTAGCATTATCTTAATTTAAGACAGCTCTTGTCTTTAATTAATTCAAAACATTTTATCTTGTTTAAATTGAGACAAACATGTTTTCTTGTTTAGATTAAGACAAAACTTATTTTTCTTGTCTTAAATTAAGACAAACATGTTTTTCTTGTCTAAATTAAAACAAACACGTTTTCTTGTCTAAATTAAGACAAACATGAAACATGTTTTCTTGTCTGAATTAAGATAAACATATTTTCTTGTTTAAATTAAGACAAACATGTAAAAACTGCCATTTTGCACACAAATTTAATTAATCAAATAAAACAAGCATTCCAACTTAAACAAGTTGAATTCTAAGTGGAGAATCTATTTGGACATAGATAGTCCAAGCTCCAATAAATTTAGAAATATTCTTAATCTCATTAAGATAATTCACGCTTATTAATCATAAAATCACTCCACAATAGATTCATGGTTGCACTCTTGGATTAAGTATAATTACAGGAAATGATTCGATACTTGATATTCATTATTAGTTGTCCAATTGCAAACCGTATATTATGAACCCTTATAACCATCCAATGACAAAAGGTTAAATTACCGTTTTACCTTTTATGTCAATTTTGTCCCTTAGTCTGAAATTTCATCCAATTAGTGATGCAATATTGTAGATATAATCTTTTGAGCCTCAAGATGTGATGAGTAGCTAATTCATCAATCCCCTGGGCTTAAATTAATCACCAATCTTCCTGAAATCACTAGAAGTGATGTTAACGCTATGAACTCCACTATTTTTATATATGTTCCTAGATGTTCACTTTGATTATATTCCCAACATAGGGAGTCTAAATCAACACTTTATGAAGATCATGCCCATGGTTTATCAAAGATTATAAGGAGATAAAGCATGAGTCCACTATGCATCAAGATTCCAATTCTACTATAAGCAAATATATAAGTGCGCGATCAAGATATAAGCAACGGTTAATCTTAAATTTGATTCTCATGTGCTTTCAATTCATGTTATAGTGTCATTACTCGAAATCAACCATTTCGATGATTTAAGACACATTATTCCCTTAAAGTGAATCACATTCATTTCATTGGAAGTAATTTGGACACTGCAACCTTATCACAATAAAGTCTCAACTTTATTATATGGTTGTGAACAATTTTTAGATTCAATTAAAATGCATGTTTCCTTTGTAGAGCTCTTCATACAAATGTATCTTAATATCTTAATAGAATCATGGTACCTTAATAACTAGATAATGAATGCTTACTTAAAACAAACTCTTCATCTTATTATCAAAATGTGCTTTCATTATGAATAAAGTAAATGAAATTAAACATGAGAATATACATGCTTTCCAGGGAGCCATATTCTCAAATTCCTAACAATCTCCCTCTTACCCTATAGCAAGTATGACATATCCCTCATTTCAAAACCTTTTAAGTGACCATCGACACTCTTTTGTGTTCGAGCCTTTGTGAATGGATCAGCGACGTTTTGCTATATTGGAATTGTTTTCACAAGTGCTTTTCCACATTGTATGATCACTCGAATGAGATGATACTTCCTCTTAATATGTTTTACTGCTCTATGATTTTGAGGTTCTTCTAAGTTAGCCACTACTCCATTGTAATCACAATAAAGTGTAATGGGCTTGTTCGCATTTGAAATTATTTCAAGGTACAAAAGGAACTTATAAAGCCATACAACTTCCTTTGCTACTGCACAAGCCCCAACATACTCTGCTTCCATAGTAGAGTCAACAATACAAGATTGCTTTACACTCCTCCAAATTATGGCTTCTCCTCCTATGATGAAAATAGATCTTGATGTTGATTTCTTAGAATCAACATTAGACTGAAAATCTAAATCTATCTAGCTTGTTACTAGAAGGTCATTTGTAGAATAGACAAGCATGTAATTCTTTGTTCTGCAAATATATTTAAAAAAGCACTTTACTACAATCCAATGCTCTTTGCCTAGTTTTGACTAAAATCTACTAACCAGTTCAATTGCATAACAAATATTCGGCCTAGTGCACAACATAGCATACATGAGACTTCTAATAGAAGATGCGTATGGAATCCGTCTCATGTTTTCAACTTCCTCTATAGTTTTAGGTGACATCTCTTTAAAAAGTTTGATTCTATGTCTAGGGGGCATAAAACCTTTCTAGGAATCTTACATAGCAAACTTGGCCAAAATCTTGTTTATGTAGGACATTTGACATAATGCTATCTGTTTGTTCTTACAATCCCTTAAAAGTTTGATCCTTAGAAAATAACTAGCTTCTCCCAAATCCTTCATATTGAATTGTTGGTTCAGCCAACCTTTAACTATTGATAACATTCCTACATTATTCCTAATGAGCAAATGTAATACCCCGTACTTTCATATGGTGGCTAATAAAGCTTATCATATGCCAATTGAGGTTAATTAGAATATTTAACAGTAATGAAAAGTGAAATGAATAGTTTGGGGAAAAATATCTTGCACGTGAAGAAATAACAATTAAATAAAAATATTTTTATTGAGGATGAATTAGCGAGATAAAAAGTGATTTAGAAGTGAATCGGGGCATAATAAGACATTTTGGGTGCCAAGGAGACACGTGAAAAATTTTAGAGTAAAATAATATATTATTAATAACATAATATTTAAAATATTAATACTTTATTTAGTGTCAAAATTTTTCACGAAGAAGGAGTATATGGTCAATATAATTGGTGGAGAAGAAAAACGAGAAAATTTTGGAGAAAAATGACGTTAATGGGGCCCGTGTGTCTTTATTAAATAAAGCTAGCATGGGTAAGTAAATATATAAATATTATGGTGATACTGTGTTGAAGTATAAACTTGATATTTTATTGGTACAAGTGTTAAGGAAGAAAAATAGGAAGAAATTGGAATTAAAAGATTATGGGAGGACTTAATTAAAAACAGTGAAAACCTTGGAGGGCAAAATGGTAATTTTACCATTAGTTTGGTCAAAGCTTTCAAAGGGAGCTTTGACCTTTCATCCTTATCCCATGGTCGGCCATCATGTCCAAGGCATTATCTTCCTTCTTCTTCTCTTCCCAACGCCATTTTCATCCTCCACCATAAAAATCAAGTTCTTTCCATTTTTTTTCCTTCCTTTCTTTTCATTTCTTTTCTTTTCTTACTTCTTTCTTTTCCTAACTTCTTGGGCACCAAACCTGCAGCTTCTAACTCCATTTTCCAGCACAACTAAACCCTAGGAGAAAGAAGGAAAAAATCTCTCTTTCTTGCCTTTATTTTCGATTTCTACTCCATTATCACCAACACTTGAATTTTCAACTTCAAACCTCCATTTTTAAGGCTAAAAGGTATATATTTTGAACTCTTGGAATTTATGAATTTATGGGTTATATTTTCTGATTTTATTTCTTAATTTCTTCAAATTCTTTTTCTTGGAAATATTAGGTTTTTTGTTGATCTTTAAGCCTCCAAGCTCACCAAGGTAAAGAACCTTTAAATTGGAATAGTTGATATGATGGGTTTGAGAATTATACTAGAATTCTAGGTTAAAATATAGGCTAGAATGTAGTTTATCAAGCATATGCTTATTAGAATTATTAAGTTTGAATTTATTATATCTTTGAAGCTATTATTGTTTATTGGCAATTATAGGTTTTAATGGTATTTCAGGACTACCTGGATTAAGATTTTTGTTAGGTGGCATCGTTAAGGTGAGTGAACTTGCATTTAACAATGTTTTGGGGTAAATGCACATGTGCTTGAATGAATCATTTGAAAACTTTATTTGTCTTGCTTTAAAATGTGCTTGGGAACAAGCCCTTGATGAAATCTCTTTACGTTTTGAAATTGTGCAGTGTGATTAACTCATGTGTTCCTATATTGTGCGATACGTATAATGTGATGAATTACGTATTTGAAATATTATGTTGAATTGCCAATTGATTTGTAGCATGTGATGTATTATTATCCAATGATTCTTTTTACATGTTGTTACATGTGCCATGCATTGAAATGTAATGTTGAATGATAATTGTAACCGCACGTGTGCGGTGTGGGAGTGCACATGTCGGTGATGACGGGTGATTTTAGCTATGTACGATGTTGGAGTGCATATGAGCTGATGACCGGTGGGTGATGATTCTAGCTATGTGCGGTGTGGGAGTGCACATAAGCTGATGACCGGAGGATGATGTTTCCAGCTATGTGCGGTGTGGGAGTGCACATGAACTGATGATCGGTGGTTGTATACATGTTTACACATACCATAGAAATGTTAGAGAAATGTGATTGCATTGAATGTTGAAAGTTGAACTTCCTAAATGCTTCAAAATGAGCTAAAAAATAGCACGATATTGAGTTTTGTTCATAATATGCAAATTTGCATTGTTTTTAAACGAGTGCATCATGTTTTCGAAAAACTCTCTGTATCATTTGCTTGTTCCTTTCCTATGTTCACTCACTGAGTTTATACTCACTCTTTTTAAGTTCATGTTTTCAAATTCGGAGGCAAATGGGACCTAGATTGAAGTGTCCATTTGTATTCGTGATTTGGTAGGTACCATGGCATCTTGTAGCAGCACCCAGAGTCACTCCGCTGATAGTCAAGGTCTCTTGCATGTGTATATAGTTTCTTAAAGGTAAATTATGAGATTGTTGTGCACTCTGTATGTTAATTGATTAGCCATGTCGTTTAGGGTTGACAAATGATAACACTATTTTGGGAACGTTATATATATATATATATATATATATATATATACTTGGTTCTCACAGTCTAATTTCAAAAGAACATTCATTAGAAATTGAGAGTATTAGATCTTAAAGAAAAAGAGGCTTGCTTGGGTCTGGTGGGCTATGCCTATTGGGCCCTTCGCCAATCATGGCCTGGGAATTGGGCTGTGACAAAGTTGGTATCAGAGCCTAGGTTTGGTGAGGACAGCTCTGATATTCAGGAAGGCGTGAACAAATTACTTGAGGGATGGTATAAGGAAAAGACGAAAGAGGCAATTGCAAAGGGATATATTTGTCCTAGGAAGGTATCTGTTGTTCGACACTTACCTCCTAGATGTGGAAGAGGTGCTGCACCTGTGAGTAGGGAGGAATGCATAAGAATATAGCAAGTTTGGATTAAGGATAAAATGGGGAAATCTCAGAAGATAGAAGAGGACCCGAAAGAGGATTCGTCGATGTGCTCGGATCAAGGCGACGATGATCCCAATGACACTTAATATTTTTGTTGAACTTTGTATTACTTTAAGTATGGGTGAATGCGGTGTAAATTAAGTAGTAGTAGCTATCTGTATAAAGGATTTGAATGTTTGGCTTGTATTTTATATGATTTAAGTACGGTATGAAGTAGTTGTTTAAATTACTTGGGGCAGGTTGAAATTTTCACATATGACAGATGTAGATTAACACCATGATGATTAAGGAAAGATATGCACCCTAGTGGGTTGATTGGTCGCCTTAGGCAATTATTGAAAGTTGACGTAGAAAGTCATTAACGATTCCAGCAACTACAGGACATGACGATAAATATGTTTTGCAATGCTATGAAATGGTTACCAATAAACGTGATGGACTTTTGAGTGGTAACCTTAGTTTTTAGAAAGATATAAAATGTTGTTTGAATTGATAGTGTTTATTGGAAATTATCATTTATCATGGTATGTGGGTTTTTGGCATGATTTAGAATATGAAAATGAATAAATAAAGTCCTAGTTTATGGGGCAAGTTGTATCAAGAATGTTGACTTTTGAGTAAACACATTGAACTTGGGGACTATGTTATAATCAGAGAGTTCAATGTGTTGTAATTGCATGGGATATCATGAGATAACGTGGTAAGGCCAACAATCACTCGTAGGATTATGGAACTAGAAATCTTAATTACAGTTACAATTTTGAAAGGATGTGGGAGAAATCCATGAGATTACAGGTGATACTTTGGATGGTTAACGTGCTTAATGTCGATGATTGTTACCGTAAGTATTGAAGGAATTGTAACCTGATATTCTTGTGGATGAGAAATGTTAAGGGGTATATGCTGGATAGATAGGAAAAGGGTTAGAAAGATAACTCATTGGCCAAGTGTCTGTAGTGTGTAGGTAGATCCTATAGAGTTGTGCAGTGCATAAAAGAAGAAAAAGGTATGTAAATCTTTTAAATTGTTTCTTATAAAGTATGATTGATGCAAGAATGGAGGCACATAGTGCCATGACATTATAAAATGATAATTTGATACAAATATAGACCATTGGAGGTAAATTATGGAACTTAGGAAAGATGAATTCTTGATTTGTAAGGATTGTGTGTATAAGGTGTGGAAAAAAATGAACTATTTTCATGGTCATTTGTACTGAAATGTCAATAAACTATTTGAGTTACAAGACAAGAAAGACAATTAATTATGGATGATAAGAATTGTGGGATGCCATAAATAGTGAATAATTGTGTGTGTGGTGTTATATATATTGTGAAGTCATTACACAATATGGAAAGGATGCCATAAGGTGGGACTTAATGATTGATGATAAATGTTAAAGGATAAAATGAGTTAAAAGTATTGACTTGACCTAGTACATATGATAAGCAAATAGAAGATACATGTGCTTATGGAAATTGTGGTATAGGCTTAAAGTGAAGCCATGCAGTTGAGAATGATTAGTGTGGTCGCCTTAAAGGTAGAAGAATCAATTTGATAAAGTAAATTCCAGCAGTTGCAACGTCACAGCGTTGACTGCCCAATGCTGCCGTGTTAAGAACCCCTCATGGCTAGTAAGCATGAGCAGATTGTGAGTGGCATGAAGAAGAAACTCACAAGTTGAATTATGGTCATTGATCTTAATGCCGAGCTTTGCTATTTGCAGTTTTAAATGTGTTGGGAAAGTGTTTATATGAGTCAATTGAAAAGTTTCTTTATTGCCTTATATATTGGCATGTAAGTAAAAGAGAAGTTAGAGAGTTCTCGAGACTGCTACATTGAGATAAACTACCATGTGAAGTATTAAGATGAATAATATGTTGACTAAAGTCAAATCTTAAGAAATAAAGAAGACAAGAGATTAAGCCTTGTTAAAGGCTAAGGAAAAAGTGAGTGAAAAGTTAGATAAATGTATGAGACGTTGACAAGGGATATCAATACCAATTGATAAAATTGTGAATAAAGGATTACAAGAGTGGCATAACAAATGAGTTAATATAAAGTATTGCTATGAGGATTTACAAATCTTGTCTTGACTAAGTTGAATGAAGAGGACAAGTAACAACACAAGGCCAATTATGTGGCATGCTAGAAACCCATGAAGATAAATTGAAGTATGAATAGATAAGCATGCATTTAAATATTTTGGTGAATAAGTGAATGCCTTTTTGGAATGATATGCTCGGAAGGTTAAAGAGCAAATAAGTGATTAAGTGTTTCAAGAATGCATAAACTGTTAGTATAAGCCCTTCAAGCCAATTTGTGGTTGTATGGGAATTGTAATTTTGAGATATTCATGTATGACATTTTGTTATTCATAATAACATTGAGGTAGTTCTTTATCCATAAGTTTGTAATTTAATTACTTTTTGTACTTATGTGGATAAAGCCTATGGAACTATATATGCCTTGCAAAGGAATTGTATTGGGATACAATTATGAGATCCTTATGCCTTAATGCATTATTCCTAAAAGTTCCTGATCAATGCATTATAGAGATAGGGCATCAATAATGCTTAAAGATTGGCACATGTTATGTTCCTTACTTGTGAAGTAAGCAATTGTTTTCATAGGTTGAAGTATAGAGATACTTGGAACTAGTATGTGGGTGCTTGTCATGGGATAGCAAGTTCACTGAACATGATCGGCCATGAGAAGTGCATTTGGTATTTCACTCAAGTGTCTATGCAATACTTCTCATGTGTCAGTTTTGTAACGACTCCCTAAACTTGAGACACCGGGTTGTTTTGTATGTGGAGTACTATGCTTTGATTTCATCCTTATGGGTGCCTAAACAAGGATGCCAAAACAGGATGTTTTTAAGTATAGTATGAAACATATGAAGGCAAATGAGTGGTCAAGATAGGAATCATCACCCCAAGTGATTCAAGGGAAAATATCTCATTAGTTCTTGGTTTATATTAGCTTAATCAAATCCTTGGCCAAGGTGATTAGGAGATTATGAAATGAATTTTATAAGTCTCCATAAAGCTAATGATCTAACTGCTAGAACAAATATGGAGATCAATAAGAGTAGGCACTGCACCAAGCTCTTATCATCTTCGGGATATATGATGAGGGAATGAATTGCACTGAAAAACTGTACACTAAAAGGTTGTCAAAGAATCCTTTGACTCTCCTAACAATTGGGTGGCCATGATGCATTGCTAGATACCAATCATGGTCTATGGAATTGAATTAGTTAATTTAAAATTGAATATGATTCATTTAAATTAATTAATTAATAATATTATAATTCAATTCTATTGCCAACATGTTGGAACCTAATGGGTCACACAGAAAGGTTGCAATTTGGATTAAATTAAGAGTGTGATGATTTAAGTTAGACTTAAATCAAATTCTAGGTTTTAACTACTAAGGACCTAATTAAAAGAGTTTAATTAGGTATTGGTTAAATATTATAATTGTTATAATATTAAGGACTTATTTTGTAAATTTTAATAAATTAAACCTAGATATAAATATCACATTATAGCCACTCTTTCTTAAGGAAAAACAAAGGGGATTTTCTCTTGAGTGCTACCACTCCTGAGAAGTTTATTTTCTTTTGAAAACTTCTTTTTTGATTCTTTGCTGGAAATCAAAGAAGAAAAGAGGACAAATTGTTGTCCACTTGCTAGCACAAGCCCGTGGCATAAAGCACTCTCCTTGAGAAGGATCCGTTGCAATCGTGTGTGCATCATTGGAGGCCAAACGATTGAGTGGCTGGGATTCTTTCACACAAAAGGTGTTCATGTTTTGTCACCAAAAGGAATCCATTTGATTACGATATAATTTGGAAAGGTAAAACTTTTTTTTTTATGTGGTGCTTAACTTTGCATTAAACAACCAAGGTGATCCAAAGGTAAGAGGCATGGTTTTTATTTTATTTCAATTTTTTTATTCCGCTACGTTGATGCTCTAATCATGTCGTTCCTAGCATAAACATCCTTGAGAAGGAATTAGCAATCATACGTGGCAAGTACAACATCTGGAAATTTTGAAACTTACTGATAAGCCTAATGGCTACACCATGGGTTATGTGATCATATACAATGAGACATAACTTTAAGATAGGTATCCCCAAGGAAATACTCAAGAGGAATCCTACTGTGAATCTTATGAAAACAAGCATTAAGTTACATGGTTACGAAAAGGAAGCTATAAGCTGAGAGTGATATTCACATTGACATTGAGAGGTACTGGAGAAAAACCTTGTTTCAAGTATTGTAATTTCAAGTACATATAGTCAATTGGCTAAGGGAGAATGATGTTATATTTGTGTGAAAGAGTAGTACAAAAGACAATTGAAGGTAGCCTTGATAATAAAGTCAGATAATGAAAACCTCCTAATGGATGATGGAAAATGGAATTCATAAATGCTTGAGGCATACATGATTCGAATGAGTCTAAGTCTTAAGTGACTGGTTAATATCGAAATGCAATAAGGATATAATATATATGTTAGAAGCATGAAAGATAATTGAGAAATAAGGATGACTTTGAGGGATTGTGGTATTGGATAAGATGCAATGATCAAGTAAATATGAATCTTTGAAAGATCAATGAGATTATAAAACATGTACACATACTGGATTGCAATTTAATGAAAATGATGTTTAGCAATGAGACGTGATTAATGATGTTATGATGCAAGGATATAGAGTACAATGAAACTTAAGCATATAATTGGAAATGATAAGGATGGAGTATAATCATGTGAATGATGTGAAGCTATGCATAGGCATAATGAGAATTCGTATGGATTACGTAAAGGATAACTTATAGTAAGACGTAAGTGAAATGATAATTTAAATACCTAGAGAGGGCAATCTGAGATTGGTTATACCCCAATGCTTCTAGATTAAATATGAGAGTGTTGACATGCACTATGAGGATTACTATATTGAATCTTGGTTATAGATGGGAATGAATAAAGGGAAATTTAGTTCGAAGGAACTTAAATACAAGGAGTCCCACACATATTACGGAATGTTGATATTTAAATGTGCGCGTACATACGTATTGTGTGGAGTTAGTGATGTGCTCAACTAAAGTGAAGAATTGTTCTTAGTGATTCGAGATTCGAACTTAGTATAATTGATGAGTTGTATAGATAGTACAACAATGAGAAATCCCATCAAAAGTTGAGCTATATTGATAAAAGAAATTTTGGAGAAATAGTCAAAGAAATGATATCAAGGAAATGTAATCTATAGCATGGTTAAGCCATACAAGATGGACCAATATGATTAAGGAGATTGAAGTTGCATAAATGCAAGATGAACATGATGTATGTGGGAATAATTGAGGGCATTAACCTCCCTCCTAACATTGACAATGTGTACCGTAATGAATATGGTATGTTTATAATGCGGTAAGCTACGTAATAGTGCATGGGGATAACATGAATGAATGAATGTCGAGAAGTTCAACAAGGAATGAAGTAATAAGATGGTGATTAGGTATACACAAGTAAGTATAAAATGTGATTGAAATCGGTATGATTGAGATGGAGTTATGGTTCAAATTCAATGATGGAAAGAAAGGCATACTCGACATTTTAATATAAGAGATAATGGTTGTGAAGGTTACCGCCGATTTGATTCTAAAAGATGATAATAGACATAAGTGAAGTATTCTAGTCGAACTGGAGGTAAACGAGGTGAATAACTCAAAATTCCCTATAAAGGGACGAATGGAATAAGATCATAGAGTAAGATTGATAACCTGACACCAACGTGAATTCGAAGATAAATTCTATTTAAGTGGGGGAGACTATAATACCCTGTACTTTGATATGGTGGCTAATAAAGCTTATTGGATGCCAATTGAGGGTAATTAGAATATTCAAAAGTGATGAAAGGTGAAAGAAAAAGTTTGGAGAAAAATATTTCGCACGCGAAGAAATAATAGTTGAATAAAAATATTTTTATTGAGGATGAATTAGCGAGATAAAAAGTGATTCGGAAGTAAATCAGGGCATAATAAGATATTTTGGGTGCCAAGGAGACATGTGAAAACTTTTAGAATAAAATAATATTAAAATATTAATATTTTATTCAGTGTTGAAATTTTCCATGAAAGAGTATATGGTCAATCTAAGTGGGGGAGAAGAAGAATAAGGAAATTTTGGAGTAAAATGACACTAATGGGGTCCGCGTGTTTTTATTAAAAAAAACTAACGTTGGTAAATAAATATTTAAATATTATGATGATACTATGTTGAACTATAAACTTGATATTTTATACGTACAAGTGTTAAGAAAGAAAAATAGGAAGAAATTGGACTTAAAAGATTATGGGAGGACGTAATTAAAAAGAGTGAAAACCTTAGAAGGCAAAATGATAATTTTGCCATTAATTTGGTCAAAGCTTCCATTGGAAGCTTTGACCCTTCATCCTTGTCCCATGGCTGGCCATCATGTCTAAGGCATTATCTTCCTTCTTGTTCTCCTCCCAATGCCATTTGCATCCTCCACCATAAAAATGAAGCTTTTTCCATTTTCTTTTCCTTCATTTCTTTTCATTTCTTTTCTTTACTTCTTTCTTCTCCTAAGTTCTTGGGCACCAAACCTGCAGCTCCTAACTCCATTTTCTAGCACAACTAAACCCTAAGAGAGAGAAGAAAAAATCTTTCTTTCTTTCCTTTATTTTCAATTTCTACTCCACCATCACCAACACTTGAATTTTCAACTTCAAATCTTCATTTTTAGGGCTAAAAGGTATATATTTTCAAATTTTGGAATTTATGAATTTATGGGTTATATTTTCAGATTTTATTTCCTAATTTCTTCAAATTCTTTTTCTTGAAAATATTAGGTTTTTTGTTGATCTTTAATCCTCCAAGCTCACCAAGGTAAAAAACCATTAAATTGGAATAGTTGATATGATGGGTTTGAGAATTAGATTAGAATTCTAGGTTAAAAATTAGGCTAGAATGTAGTTTATCAAGCATATGCTTATTAGAATTATTAAGTTTGAATTTATGATATATTTGAAGCTATTATTGTTTATTGGCAATTATAGGTTTTAATGGTATTTCGGGACTACCTAGATTAAGATTTTTGTTAGGTGGCATCGTTAAGGTGAGTGAACTTGAATTTAAAAATGTTTTAGGATAAATGCACATGTGTTTGAATGAATCATTTGAAAACTTTATTTGTCTTGCTTTAAAATGTGCTTGGGAACAAGCCCTTGATGAAATCTCTTTATGTTGTGAAATTGTGTAATGTGATTAACTCATGTGTTCCTATATTGTGCGATACGTATAATGTGATGAATTACGTATTTGAAATATTATGTTGAATTGCCAATTGATTTGTGGCATGTTATGTATTGTTATGCAAAGATTCTTGTTACATGTTGTTACATGTGCCATGCATTGAAATGTAATGTTGAATGATAATTGTAACTGCGCGTGTGCAGTGTGGGAGTGCACATGCCAGTGATAACGGGTGATTCTAGCTATGTGTGGTGTGAGAGTGCACATGAGTTGATGACCGGAGGGTGATGATTGCAGCTATATGTGAGGTATGGGAGTGCACATGAGCTGATGATCGAAGGATGATGATTCCAGCTATGTGTGGTGCGAGAGTGCACATGAGCTGATGACCGGTGGTTGTATACATGTTTACACATACTATAGAAATGTTAGAGAAAATATTATGTGATTGCATTGAATGTTGAAAGTTGAACTTCCTAAATGTTTTAAAATGAGTTGAAAAATAGTACGGCATCAAGTTTTGTTCATAATATGCAAATTTGCATTGTTTTTAAATGAGTGCATCATGTTTTCGAAAAACTCTTCGTATCGTTTGCTTGTTCCCTTCCTATATTCACTCACTGGGTTTATACTCACTTTGTTTAACTTCATGTTTTCAGATTTAGAGGTAATTGGGACCTAGATTGAAGTGTCCATTTGTATTCACCATTCAGTAGGTACCATGGCATCCTGTAGCGGCACCCACGCTCAGAGTCACTCCGCTGATAATCAAGGTCTCTGGCATGTGTATATATTTACTTAAATGTATGAGATTGTTTTGCACTATGTATGTTGATTGATTAACCATGTCGTTTAGGGTTGACAAATGATAACCCTATTTTGGGAACGTTATATATATATATATATATACTTGGTCCTCATGGTCTAATTTTGAAAGAACATTCATAGAAATTACGAGTATTAGATATTAAAGAAATAGAGGCTTGCTTGGGGTTGGTGGGCTATGCCTATTGGGCCGTTGCGCCGGTCATGGCCCTGGAATTGGGTTGTGACAGTAGAACATCATCAACATAAAGGACAAAGAAAACAACCTTTTTATCTTGTATCCTTATATAGACATAAGATTTGTCAACATTTTGTTGGAAACCATATGATTTGATAGTAATATCAAATCTTATCTTCCAAGACTTAGATGCTTGCTAAAGTTCATAAATGGCCCTATGCAATACACAAACCTTAGGCTCGTGGCCTTTTTTAATGAAACCTTCTGGTTAAGCCATATAAATATGCTATTTAAGATCCCCATTTAAAAATGCAATCTTGACATCCATTTGCTATATCTCATAATCAAGATGTGCAATTATGGTTAAGAGGATCCTGTTTGATTTAAGCATAGCAACCAAGGAAAAGGTTTTGTCATAGTCAATCCCTTCTCTTTAGGTAAAACCCTTGGCCACTAGTCTAGCCTTGAAGGTTTTCACCTTCCCATCATTTTCTCTTTTTCTCTCATAAATCCATTTGCATCTTATGGGTTTTAGCCCTTCAAGTGGATATACTAGAGTCTAGAGTTGGTTGGAATCCATGGAGTCCAACTCATATTTCATTGCTGTGAAATCCCATATTGAGTAAGATGATAAGTTAGGAAATCTTTACATGAGCATATAGATTACATGTTTCGAACATCAAACTTAGATTGAACCTTCAAAAGAATTATTGACACTTTTTATTGTCTGTCACTTTTGAAGCAAAAAATTTTCTAAGTTTGGAAAGGGTCAAAATATGTGATTTTTATAGAACAATCTTTTGAAAATAAAAAATGGTGGTAATGATTCCTTTGGTTTTTAGATGATCAAAAGTGATTTTTCTTTAATTTTTGGAGCACGTTTGCTAGGGTAAATGGGAATCGTAAATTTAATTTCTATTAAACTTTTTCGATTTTGTTCTTGAAAGCAAAATTTAAATTTTGATTCTTTTGGATTTTGATCTTTTGGATTTTGATTTTTTGATATTTTTATCGAATCCAAAAAGGGGGTTGTTTGCTTATTTACATTAAATATCTTAAGTAAATGGAAAGTAAAAAGTAAAAAGGACATTTATTTAAATCGTGGGCAGGTTTTTAGGCAATTCTGTCTCGAATGTATCGATGCATGTTCATGATGTATTGATACATTTAGTCCTAAATGGGTTTCTAATGAACATGCATCGATACATATTCATAATGTATCAAAACATTTTCCCCAGAACCACATGTATCAATACATGGGCTAATGTATCGATATATTTTGTCGATTTCAGAAAAAAAAGGGTATAATTGTATTTTCACACCCTTATAAATATATCACATTTTTCGAGGATTGGTAACCCTCAGCCGCATTTGCAAAGTAAAAGACCTATTCTTAAGCTCTTTTAACACATTTTAAATAAAAAGTTCCATTTTTATGATTCTAAAGCTTAGATTTGGGTTTTTATGGAAAAAGATGATATTGTTAGCTTTTAAATCTTTTCGCTTTGGATTTTCATAACTTAAATAGTTGTGTTATTGCTAAAACTTTTTGCTAGTTATTAAGGTTTAAAGGTTTAATGATTTGCTTAAGCATGTAAGCTCACCTAAGGTAAGGATGGAAGAGTTATGGGTTTCTAAGCATGGGTTTTAGCTAGAAAAAAGTAGTGTAGCAAAAGTCGAGTACTTTCAAAAGTACCTAGAATGGTTACTACGAAATTCTTATTCTAGAAATGTTCGTGATGATTGTTGTATGGTAGGAACACTTGAAAACTCCACAGATAATGTCGAAAAGGAGTTGTGATTAGAGCTAGGAATCGACTCTCTAATTAGGTGAGTGGATACACAACTTTTAAATTATTTTGATATGTAAAGCTAGCATGATTTCAATGAAAAATATTATTTATGCATGTTGAAATTATATCTCTAAGTTGGCTATCAAATGATTTGAGATTTTAGAATGACAATGATTTTCTAAGAAAATAAATTGATAATGATTGTGATGTGATTTACTCAATGGATTTTCTGAAATGTTTATTAATCTTCTATGTATGTAAATACTCTACTATGTATTAGTTTTCAGCAAGGAGGGACAAGCACCTTCTATTTGAAGTCCACTTGAGTACTTTGGTTTTCGAACTAGTGTCGGTACGAGATATTGTATGCTTATTATTACATGCTATATTGTCCATGTTGGTATGATGAATTCCATAAGATTATGTATATGATGTAAATTCCATATATCATATGAGATGATCAAGTATGCATGATGTATAGTATAGGATTGTGTATATGATGTAAATTCCATATACCATATGAGGTGATTATGTATGCATGATTAATGCCATGAGAATATGTATATGATGTATATTCCATATACTACATGAGATGATTAAGTATGCATGATTAATGCCATGAGAATATGTATATGATGTATATTCTATATACTACTGAGGTGATTAGGTAAGCATAAATGCCATGAGATTATGTATATGATGTAAATTCCCTTTACCTTATAAGATGAGTAAGCATGTATGTGAAAGACATTCCACATACGACATGTTACGAGTGTGAGAACTCAATGAGTGCGATTCATACCACTCTCACAGGGCGCAAATGATGACTTCACTCCTATGATGCATCATAAAATGCCGAAGGGCAATAGATATATACACTGCTATCCCAAGGTGCAATGGGGATGTACATTACCAACCTAAGGTTGATGGGGGTCAAACCATCACAATGTATGAGTTTTAATGTTAATGAAATGATTATGGTTATTATGTTTATGGTATGTTGTATGTTGAGTTCATTTGAGTAATGTTTATGGTTTATACTCTATGATGGCATGAGAATGTGCTTAGTAAGAAGAATTGAGCCCTAAAGATAGTTCTCGAGATGTAAAAAGACTTAAGGAATGGTAAAAATGATGAAATTGTTCAGAAACTTGGTCTTTGTGTTCAAAGTATTAATACATATGGAGCACGTATCGATACATTCTAAACAGATTGCCATTGGAGGCTTTATGTGTGAAATGTATCGATATATTGGATAGATGCTTGAAAGTATCTATACATTCAATAATGTATCGATAGATATGGTACAGAAAAGGATGTTTGAGTGAATTTGATGAGGATTTTAAAGGTAAAGAATTTCTAAAGACTTATATAAGTTTGTTTTCAAACAAAATGTATTTAAATGAGTTTAAATGACATGTATAATGAATTTTATGATTCGAAAGTTAAGAACAGCATGAGTTATAAATTCATGGTTACGAAATACTCTTATCCCCTGGCTTATCCTCTTCCCGTATCCACTCACGGAGTCCTTGTGACTCACACGTATTTTTCCCATTTATTTTGTTGCAGATCAGTGATAGGATTTGATAGCAGCCAATGTCATGGATACCAGTGTTCGGTCTTCACTCCTTGGTAGGTGTCTAGTAGCCACTTGATGCCTAGAGGGTCGGTCACATTTTGCTGATGAGTCGGTCTTTACTTTATGTTATGTTTATAGACTATGAACATGTTTATGTTGATATCACCAATGTTTGGGCACCTTATATGAATAATGTTATGTATGAGATCATGATGATGGCTTGAAAGCCTATAGGGACACCCCAGGGTGCTGATGATGTTTAATGTTATATTATTGTGCACTATGATAGTGGCACTTGTTAATATACATATAGATGTATTAAGCTGAGGTTACACAATTAAGTTAAGAAGTTCCTTTATTGTGTAATAAGTTTTAAGAATGTATGTATTATGATTATGTACGTTAATGGATGTGATATGATGCTTCCACATGGGATGATGAATGTTTGATGATGTTATGATAGGAAGCTTGTTTGGGCTTAACGGGTTATGCTTGTTTGTGTCCATGTGCCGGTCACAATCCCTGTCAGAAATGGGTTGTGACAATTGCCTTATGCCATTTTTCAGCAACAAAATCATTAATAGTTTCTTTATATGTAATAGGGTTAGATTCATGTTCATCTAAGAGTGCAATCATGTTTTCTCCTAGACCCATAGGCCTCTCTAGTTGTCTCACAACCCTCCAACTATGTCGAGGCAACATTATTTGATGTTCAAGTTATGTTTCTATTTCAACCGTTAAATCAAACTATGTTACGACATCTTCAGAATTAACTTTAAAATCTAAAGGATCAAACAATTCTTCTAAGACAATTTTACTTCTAGGTTTATGATTTCTCACAAATTCTTTCGCTAAGAAAGTGGCATCCACATTAACGAAAACTTTTTTCTCTTGAGGACTATAAAAGTAATAACCTCTTGTTTCTTTTGGATAACCTACAAACAAGCACACTTCAGTCTTTCATTTCATCTTTGTAGACTCAAGCTTTAAAACTTGTGTAGGTGTCACAGCCCAAATTTCGAGCTATGACCGGTGCATGGGCCCAATGGGCATAGCCCACTAAGCCCAAGCAAGCCTATTTATGCAATCCCGATCATTAATCCTAACCATCATTTTTAAAACCACATATTTTAGTTCTCAATGATAAATGTTTCAGTAATAATTTATAGCAATCGAATATTCATCCTTGTATTATCTCAAAGTATTGTCATTCATTGTTGTCTCATAAGGCATCATCATCAATCCAACATATACATACTTCATTTATAACATGACTCCTAGTAGTTTACATTCCATATACATGTACACAGATAAAAGACTCTCAACCATCAGCGAAGTGACTTTCAATGAAGGTACCGCTACTGAGATGCCATAGTACCTACCAAGAAGATGAGCATACATGGACACTCAATCTAGGTCCCAATTGCCTCCAAATCTGAAAACATAAAGTTTGAAAATGTGAGTATAAAACTCAGTGAGTGAACATAAGAAGGGAACAACCAATCGATAGAAAGAATTTGAAAATCATGATGCACTTGTTTCAAAAACAATGCAATTGATTTAATTTCTTACTAAAAACCCCTCCTTTCAAACTTCATTTAATAACTTCATAGTGTTGCAAAAACCCATGATCAATCCATGAAGTAAAATGGGTGAAAAATATGTTAAAATCAAGCAAGGTAGCAAGCATGGCAACAAGTTTCTCGCTGTAGTGAGAAACAGTGTCAGTTTGCGTGTGTTTTAGTTTTTCCAGTATATCTCCCACAAAAGAAGTCCAATTGACCTGATTTTTAGACCATTAGAAAGATAAGAGACAAGGCTACAACTTTTATGTTTTCCACTTTTCCCAGTTCGGACTGGGAAGGTTGTCACAATCTTCATCGAAGTGAAAGAACTACACTAGAACCCGAGAGTTTCTTGCTGTAGCGAGAATTAGGCCAGTGTGACCCCCAAAACTTGAGAGTTTCTCACTGCAGCGAAAATGAATCTCCCTGCAATGAGAAACAGAGCATTTTTTATGGAAATGGGTCTTATTACATCAAAAGCCATTTCCTTGTTGAAAGGAAAAGTTATTTAGGAGCAATTAACAATGCCAACACACAACACAATCATAATTATTTTCATAAACTTTCTATAACACACATATCTATGGATGTGTATATATATATATCCATCATCATGTACACCCTCCCATCATCATCAGCTCATATGCACTCCCCACTAGTACATGGCTGGGTCATCATCGACTTATGCGCACTCTTACTCGCACATAGTTGGGTCGATATCATTGCACAACATTATTCATCAATGGACAACATATATTCATATATATATGTATATATCAACATAATATAGGAGCACATAGGTTCGTCCTTTTACACATTTCACATTTTCACAACATCAAAACGTTTTATCAAGGGCTTGTTCCCCGGCACACATTTTTAAAGAAAAGTTGGAATAAATCATTCCAATGCTTCATACAAATACAATTATTTTCCCAAAACGATTTTGGAATGCAAGTTCACTCACCGGTCTTGTTGATTCTTTTGCTTGACTTTAACCTCAACTAATGCTCTAAATGGACATGTGAGGTCTTGTTGGAACCTATACACACACAACATCACAACTAACCCAAATTGGCATTAATACAATCTCAAAAGCTATTTCCTAATTCAAGTTCAGCTAGTTATTCCTAACTAGCTCCCAATTACCATTAAGTGGCTATTTGTTTACTCTACTCTAGTCACTATAAAAATGGTTAACAATCTTAACAATAGATTAACTCACTCTAATCATCAACCATTATCAACAACTTGAAAATTAAATCTAATTCATTACTCACCTTGGTGGACTTATAGTTGAACTCCTTTTCAAGAGTTTTCAAGCTACTATGGAAAGTCTTTCTTTCTCTCTCTAAAACTTTCAACTAGTGAGAGAAAGTGATGAACAAAGACTTTTGAAGGCTGTTGAAGTGTAAAAGTGGAAGAGCATGAAAAACCCTATGAAGGAGTGGGCAAAAGCATGAAATTTGGACTTTCCATGAGAGATTTATGGAGGATTCAAGGTTTTCCTCCCATGAAGAATGAAGAAAACTTGAAATGAAGAGAAGGACTGGGATGAAGAAGGAGAAGCTACTGGAGCTTAGATATTTATGCTTTAAGTTAATCCAAATTTCCACTGAAATTACCAAAATGCCCTTAACATGGTGGCTTTGTCTTCCTTCCATCCTTTGTACAACCTTTTTACTCTTTTAATACCGAAACAAAGTCCATAATAGTCTAAAAATACTCAGGTTCACGAAAATGTAAAAATTTCGACCCGAGATGAAAAATGACCATTTTACCCCTACCATGGAAATTATCATTAGTTTTTATCTTCTTCATTTATTTTGCCATCATAAACATCATTCATTCATTCCTTAGGCCTATTTAGACCTTAATAGCATAAAAACAAAACCCACTCATAGGAGCTCACTAAGTGAAATTACGAAATTACCCCTTGTTTGCATTTTCGCGTCTACTTCTAGTTATGTGTCTATGGAGATCGAGATTTCATAGGTTCACTTCTAAATTACCCTTTTTAACTCAATAATTAACCTCAATTGGCATCCGTAAACTTTATTAGCCACCATATCAAAATACAAGGTACTATAGTCTCCCCCACTTAAAAATGAATTCATCCTCGAATTCAAATCGACGTAGGGTGAATAATCAAAGTTCTAAAGTTCTTCCACATCACTTTCGTCGGCATTCTTAACATAAAATCTTGGTTTATGCATCATATCAACTTCCAATCTTATTGAAAACTCGACAATGCCATAATATATAGTTATGTGTATTGCTCTTGTTGGATCAAAATAATATCATCCTTCATCTTATGAAGAGAATTCAAATAAGCTATTAATTCTGGTCACACCTCAATCAAATCATCCTTAAATCATCAATTATGAATGTTCACTTAACCATCCGTAACTCCTCTACCTTGCTCCTTTATCAAACTTTCCAATATTCAAGCATCTATTACACCATTGACTATGGGTCTAATTGGTCAACCAACCTCTATTCCATTTTACATACCTCGATACAAATTCCATTCAAGCATTTCATAATACATAAGGATCAAACACTCTTTATTTATTCATATATGTTTAACATCATGGATGACTCAAATCCAGTAACCATTAGTAACCATATTCCCAAAAACAAAACTCTAGTACCTTCATGATCAAGTACTTACTAAGTAGATCTCGACTCTTACCACAATACATTTCAATAAATAACGATACCTTTGGATGAATCCTTATGGACCTAACTAATCTTTATAATTCCTAGGTCATAACCAACTTGTTAGTTATATGTCAAATACAAACATATCTAACTTGAGATTCCTCAAATTTACTTCAAATGCCAAATCTCACGGCCTCATTCGTTCATCCATCCAAGGATGAAATTAGACACTTGTCTCTCCTTAAGTGTACTTTAAAATCAAAGAATCATATATTAAGACCTTTTTGATATTAGCTCCTTTTAGCCTTTTTTTTATTTGCCTTAGAAAATTAAATTTATAATCATTCATTCTCAATCATGGCTTTATGCCAAACAAGGCAGATTTTAAACTTTTAATTACATGAATTCAAATGCACAGCTTTACTCATAAGCTATAAATTTTTACCCAAATCTCCTTAAGTCAAAACCTTGTATTAAAGCTATACCAGCAGTCATACGTTCTATTCCATTAGCCTTTAGAGAATTAAATTTATGGCATACTTCTCTATTTGTGTACTTCATAATAAACTAACAATTTCTAGCTCACAGTTAAGCTAGTTCATATGCCAAACCTCTCAGGCTATATCAAAACACCAAGTTTTATGATGATATAATAGAATTTGATGAACTCCTACCAAAAGTATAAACACTTACCTTTAAGCTAACAGCATTATAATCCACTTGTTCATTGCCAAAATCAGCGATAAATTATCTTAATCATTGCCTAGCACTATAACCATTGATAGAATATCATCATTGAATCAAATTATAACTAACTCCGCATGAGTTTTTATACTAATATGCAATATATATATCCATATATATATATTTCCAAAAATTTTAAGTTCGAATAGCCTTAGGCATATCAAGCTCAATAAGCCATCTATAAAACCAAAATAACCAACAATCAAGTTTAGAATCATTTCTTCTCTTGGTTGGTTAGATCATACTCATCATTTGTGGCAAATACACAAAGCTGATTTCAATATTCCATTCTCATACAAGAGTTAACCACTAATTGGCACCATCTCCAAACCCCACGTGTTTTATAAGTTGATTTTCTTAGTCAAAATTCATATTGTAGTATTCCAACTTTAGGTCGTGTCTCAATACCAAATCTTTACTCGTATACGAGTACTTGAATTTTCAAATCATCATCTCTTTTCAAAGTAGATCTTTGCAATTCCTATAAAGTATTTCTATTTCCTCACTAGTGGTAGTATCATTTAATCAACCCGTGTCACGCTCCTTCTCTAAACATTTGAAGCATAATTCAACCTTTGCCTATCCCTGTCAGGCACTTTACCTTGATAATTACTTAAAAGAAATTGAAACTTGTGGGGGAACCACATTTCACAATTTATGCCTTGTGTGTACAATTATGTCGAGACTATAACCTCATCGGGTCCACAAAACAATAGGATAATCATTGCCTCAAACCAGCATTTCCAAGTATACTTGTGCTTGTATCATATCTTCATACTTATGTGACATATCAGTCACGAGCCCAACTTGACTATATAGCCATTTGCTCTTTAAGCTTTAATGTTTTCTCATTATGCAAAATCTTTCGAATTTATCTCATCAGGGTATTCACAAGGTGGATACATGTCCATAACTTACAGTTCAAGGCCTAAAGCATTGAACACTATCTCATCATTGATGTTCAACGCTATATCATATAATACAAAATATAATCTAATAACTATGACAATGAAATTCTAAAGTTCCACCTTTACCTACCAATCATAGCTCCCTTTATGAGCACATACTTTACACTGCTTGTGTCACGACTCGAAACTCCTATCGGGCCCGTGACAACAGCTGCGACGTCTCGATAGGCACTCATTACCCTGAATGCCGATCGAAACCCCGCAAGGCTTAGCATCAACTTCCGTATCTCTCCGGTGAGCGACAGTTATTAAATCCGCATTTCAAGAAATCATAAGTCGTTTCCAAATCAAAACAATAAAATATTATTTTTTGGCTCATAGGGGTATTTTCGTTATTTTTCTTTGAAAATACTGAAACCCACCAAAAACATGGTGTAAAAGCTAAATATGTTCATACATACTTTAAATCAGATAACTAAAGTATAAAATTACTTTTACAATGACACGTGGGCCCACATCTAACCAAAATGCATCGGAAGTTGAAAACCTACAGCTTTTGCCGATTCAAGTCCAAATGAAGGTCCTTGTCAAAGTCAGCTAACTATGGAATTCCCCGAGCTTGAAATGTGAGGAAATGAAGGTGGTGAGATTATAAAATCTCAGTGAGTAAACAGACACCATCTAAACTATCTAAAGGCAAGTAAATGGAGACGAATTAAAATATTCTTTTCCAATATATGTTTCATAACATGAATATTCAGTTTACTCAATTAATCAGCATGGCTTATATATCTCACAAAACTTGGCTCCTACCAAAATCATTCCCGGGGATGCCTTGGCCTAGGCATCTGACAAAGACCACCAAGGCAGTCAAATGTCTTTACATCCGAAATTCTAGCCATGCCTTAGCGTTGGTTGAGTCTCACTCTCGTGCAGTGGTCCACGTGAAGTGCACTCAAATCTTTACCTCCAAAGATACCCTCCACACGGCTCTCCGATCGAGGTAAGGTATATTTGATTCTGTGCCCCCTCTCTTAGGTTAGTCCACAGCGCCTCCACTACAGAGATTATGGATTATTTTATCTACCACCTGATTTATAAAATCTTTATCTGCATCACATGGCAATTTATCGCAATCTAGCCTCTCAAGGCTGAATATATAGTATATATAATTTTGATACAAATACCGACTTTGCCATTCATGCTCACATATTGCTATAAGCCATATAATTTAAAACACAATTTATAACACAAGTAGGCAATCTCCAATTACTCTATTTTCAAAATCAGTGTTCAATTTTCTAGAAAATTTATAAAATTATTTTATAAAATCACAATTTCTCCTAACACATAGCAATTTACCATTTAAACCCATTTTCTATAAAATCACACAATTGTATAAAACTACTCTAGATAATTAAGACTATAATAAGTTTACTCACAGTTCTAGGAGTCGATGTACTCTTAATCCCAGTCTTCAAGCACAATCTCTGTATTTTTACTAGTCTAATTTACTCACCACCTATCCACAATGTACAATACATAATTCACCACATTAATGCTTGACCATTATAAAATCAATTCATTACTTCTACACTTCACATAGGGTTCGACCATTGAAGGTTCATGGTGAAAATGGATTCTTTTCTTGTTGTTTTGTTTCTTAATATGCTAAACTAACTAAAAACACTAACATATCTTAAAATCAATTCAATCCAACATCTTTCTCTCTCCATACCCATTTTGACCAGCCATGAATTTATCATGAAAACATGTAATTTAAGCATGGAAAATAAAGAGAAATGCTTAAGGAAAATAGATTTCAAGCTTAAGTTGAAAAATCCTACCTTTTTTACCTGTTTTCCTTGATTTTTCACACTTCTTCTCTTGAAATTCTTCACCTAGGATTTGTTCTTCCTTTCTTTCCCTCTCTTCCTTGCTTGGCAAAATATTTGGAGAGATAATGGGCTGATTTATGATAATT
The DNA here is from genome assembly GCF_000208745.1 of Theobroma cacao. Classification (NCBI taxonomy): domain Eukaryota; kingdom Viridiplantae; phylum Streptophyta; class Magnoliopsida; order Malvales; family Malvaceae; genus Theobroma; species Theobroma cacao. Next base: position 19,099,673 of record NC_030856.1, on the reverse strand, counting down.
TTTAAGTTAAATAATAAAATATCCTAAGCTTGACACATGACATGTTTCCATTAGTCCATTTTTAAAACTTTAAAAATTTTAAACCTTTTATCTCCACCACATGATTAGTCAAAAGTCAAAATGAGGATAAGGGAATATCATGTGCTGGACAAATGTCCTGGTGGTGGAAAATTACAATTTTGCCCCTAAGGTGGCAAAATTACCATTTCGCCCCTATACTCCATATTATATCGGAATTAAAATTTTTCACTTTTAAACCTCAAATCATACTCCAATAAGTCAAATAGAGCCAAAAAAATCTTTTCCAAAAATTTTCATTTTATCCCTCGGTGGCAAATGACCATTTTACCCTTAGATAGAGAAAATTCTGGTTTGACTCCAAATTGATCCTCGAACTCCGAATTACCATTTTGAGTAATCCTTGGATCGTACAACTCATAATTTCACCTTAAAATTCCTATTTGAACTAGTTCGAGGCTTAATCAACTTAATGGTACCATTAGGGGCAATCTCATCTTTTAACGATTTCTCGAACTTCCTAAATATGCAAACATTCTATTGAGCATGTAAATGACGTCGTAATTATTTTATAGAACAGGGTTTGACAGCTTGATTGTTCATAAGCCACTCATGGCCATCCAAATTCGACCTCTTATAGCAAGTCAAACTAGTATATTAATCTTATGTTTTCGAATACACTTCCAAAAATGCTTAAACACATCGTTCAATAGAATTTTGTTGAAGACTCAGACAATCAAAGGCTTATCTTCAAAGCCACGTATAACTTTAACAATTTAATATATATTTGATAACATTTAGCTCGTTAACCCCATTGAACATTATTTTAAGATCTTTCAAGATGGCCTTACTCTTATTTCGGACCGAACCAAACTAACTTAATATAATTGCATTGATTATCCTTGAGCTTTTTATGCTCATCATAACAACATCTATGTTTCACCCATCATTCGTCTTAATGACTTTCAGCCTTTCGCAACACGTCGCATACATGTTAGGGCATTCTCAATCTCATACCAAGCCTATAGTCATGTAATCACTAGTTAGGCCAAATCCTCTATGGAATATCTCCTTCCACATGATGAATGCAAATCACAAGATATACAACTTCGAGTGTATGCGTACATATTGGTAACCTTCATATATTTCATGGTAATAAAAAACCACAATTTACAAAACTAGCTTTCTATGACAAGTTTGCGATCGGAACATTAGTCTCAACATATCTCACTTTGGGCATACTTCACTACTAGCATTCGCATACTTTTACCATAACATTCAGTGCAAATTGATTAAGCAATGATCTCCAAATTTACTCTTATATACACATATATTAAATTGTACACCACTTAGTGTTGAGATCTTGACTTTACTCATCAATTCTTTACCAATTACATCAATAAGATAAACAGTTCACTTAATTTTTTTTTTGTATCATGCCTTTACAGTCATAAGATCAAAATTTCTTAAACTTAAGATGTAGAAGCTTCCTTTTAGAGCATATATGAAAATCCACATGTTCTAAGTTCCTTACCTTTGGAGAAATCACATTCAAGACTAATCATTTACATCATAGGTTGCATATTGAACCAAATAGATTTTTAAATTGACCTTTAAAGCAATTCATATATCAATCTCAATATAGAACTCCATATGGCACTTAGACTAAATTCATCATTTCTAAGTCATTTAACTTCAAACTATTAAATCCACACATAGTCCTTTAAGCCTTTGGCTCCACGCTAAGCATAGCAAAATTCAAGCTCATCCTTAGAGTAGATCATATACTAGCCTTCTACTTCATGACCATACATCAATTATAATAATTAGTGATTTTCACCCATGAGCTAATTCATGAAATTATAACCATAAACCACAATAATTCAATTCATGCCTTGAAATCTCCCAATTACTTAATTAGAATCAAAACCAACTCCCTCTAACCGTTGTACACATATTCAACACACATTCTCATATAAATATTTCGGAAGCTCAACACCATTTATATATGGCATAACAAGCTCACTTAACATAGTGCACTTACATCCGTGCACACAAATATTGGTTTACTCTTACCCCAAATGCTTAAATTTATACACTCCAAGTGAATCACAATCATCACTATTCATTCCAATCAAAGTGCTTCCCTTGTACCATTACTGTATATATTTCTTTATATTGATCGCAATAATGATCCAATATCATCCAATTTCTTCCCATTGACAATTATGGGCTTAACTTTTAACCCCACCAAATGAACAAGTTATTATAGACCAATTAATCCAACTCCACTTTCCTCCATCCTTAATCGAAGGGATTTGTTATTACATTAGCCTTTCATTAGGAGTATTTGCTTAAAATCTTTCCAACAATGGCTCGTGTCTCAAGTTGCATCTCAAAATCCGAAAAACGGCACAACTTATGACTTTTGCATAATGTTAGCAAGAGGTTAGGTTACTAGGAATAGGAGTTCATATAGCCTCCTATTTATGAATTGTGCTACAGTCACAAACAATAAACAAGACTCTACATCAACACCGACAACTCCGCTGACTGATAAAAGAATCCCTAGGACTCGACTAAACCTAGGGCTCTGATACCACCTTTGTCACAGCCCAAATTCTAGGCTATGACTTGAGCATGGGCCCAATGGTCATAGCCCATTAAGCCTAAGCAAGACTATTTATGCAATCCCGATCATTAATCCCAACAATCATTTTTAAAACCATATATTTTAGTTCTGAATGATGAATGTTTCAGTAATAATTTATAGTAATCGAATATTCATATTTGTATTATCTCAAAGTATTGTCATTCATTGCCGTCTCATAAGGCATCATCATCAATCCAACATATACATACTTCATATATAACATGACTCCTAGTACTTTACATTCCATATACATGTACACAGATAAAAGACTATCAACCGTCAACGGAGTGACTTTAAGTGAAGGTACTGCTACTGAGATGCCATAGTACCTACCAAAAAGATAAGCATACGTGGACACTAAATCTAGATCCCAATTGCCTCCAAATCTGAAAACATGAAGTTTAAAAACGTGAGTATAAAACTCAGTGAGTGAACATAAGAAGGGAACAACCAATCGATAGGAAGAATTTGGAAATCATGATGCACTTGTTTCAAAAATAATGCAATTGGTTTAATTTTTTACTAAAAACCCCTCCTTTCAAACTTTGATTAATAACCTCATAGTGTTCCAAAAACCCATGATCAATCCATGAAGTTAAATGGGTGAAAAATATGTCAAAATCAAGCAAGATAGCAAGTAAGGTAGCAAGTTTTTTGCTGTAGTGAGAAATAGTGTCAATTTGCCTATGTTTCTATATTTCTAGAATATATCCCACTTCAGAAGTCCAATTGACCTAATTTTTGAACCATTAGAAAGATAAGAGGCAGGGCTACAACTTTTATGTTTACCACTTTTCCTAGTTTGGACTGGGAAGGTTGTCAAAATCTTCTTCGAAGTGAAAGAACTGCACTAGAACCTGAGAGTTTCTCGTTGCAGTAAGATTTATTCTCGCTGCAGTGAAAATGAATCTCGCTCCAGTGAGAAACAGAGCATTTTTTCTTGAAATGGGTTTTATTACATCAAAAGCCATTTCCTTGTGGAAAAGAAAAGTAATTTATGAGCAATTAACAATGCCAACAAACAACACAATCACAATTATTTTTATAAACTTTCTATAACACACATATCTATGTATGTATATATATATATATATATCCATCATCATGCACACCCTCCCATCATCATCAACTCATATGCACTCCCCACTAGCACATGGTTGGGTCATCATCGGCTTATGCGAACTCCTACTCGCATATAGCCGGGTCGATGTCATTACACAACATTATTCATCAATGCACAACATATATTCGTATATATATGTATATATCAACATAATATTGAGCACATAGGTTCGTCTTTTTACACATTTCACATTTTCACAACATCAAAACGTTTTATCAAGGGCTTGTTCTCGAGCACACATTTTTAAAGAAAAGTTGGAATAAATCATTCAAATGTTTCATACAAATACAATTATTTTTCCCAAAATGATTTTCAAATGCAAGTTCACTCACCGGTCTTGTTGATTCTTTTGCTTGACTCTAACCTCAACTAATGCTCCAAATGGACATCTGAGGCCTTGTTGGAACCTATACACACACAACATCACAACCAACCCAAATTGGCATTAATACACTTTCAAAAGCTATTTCCTAATTCAAGTTTAGCTGGTTATTCCTAACTAGCTCCCAATAACCATTAGGTGGCTATTTGTTTACTCTACTCTAGTCACTCTAAAAATGATTAACAATCTCAATAATAGATTAACTCACCACTCTAATTGTTAACCATTATCAATAACTTGAAAATTAAATCTAATTCATTACTCACCTTTGTGGACTTATAGTTGAACTCCTTTTCAAGAGTTTTCAAGCTACTATGGCAAGTCTCTCTTTCTCTCTCTAAAACTTCCAACTAGTGAGAGAAAGTGATGAACAAAGAATTTTGAAGGCTGTTGAGGTGTAAAAGTGGAAGAACATGAAAAACCCTATAAAGAAGTGGGCAAAAGCATGAAATTTGGACTTTCCATGAGAGATTTATGGAGGAATCAAGGTTTTCCTCCCATGGATAATGAAGAAAACGTGAAATCGAAGAGAAGGGCTGGGATGAAGAAGGAGAAGCTACTGGAGCTTAGATATTTATGCTTCAAGTTAATCCAAATTTCCACTAAAATTACCAAAATGCCCTTAACATGGTGGCTTTGTCTTCCTCCCATCCTTTGTTCAACCTTTTTACTCTTTTGACACCGAAACATAGTCCATAATAGTCTAAAATACTCAGGTTCACGAAAACGTAAAAATTTCAACTCGAGATGAAAAATGACCATTTTACCCCTGCTATGGAAATTATCATTATTTTTTATCTTCTTCATTTATTTTGCCATCATAAAACATCATTCATTCATTCCTTAGGCCTATTTAGACCTTAATAGCATAAAAAAAAAGCCTACTCGTAGGAGCTCACCAAGTGAAATTATGAAATTACCCCTAATTCGCATTTTCAAGTCTACTTCTAGTTACGTGTCTATGGAGATCGAGATTTCACAAGTTCACTTCTGAATTACCCTTTTTAACTCAATATTTAACCTCAATTGGCATCCATAAACTTTATTAGCCACCACATCAAAATATGAGGTACTACAGTAGGACACCCCTAGGTTTGCTAATAGCGTACAAATGATTTACACCATTTTCACAGCTCCCTTAGTGTCTTAGGCACAGCCTTAGATGAAGTAAAATTGAGCAAGTGCTCAGCAGTTTGCATACAATATCCTTAGAACGAGATTAGAAGATTAGCATAAGACATCATTGATCCAACCATTTCTAGAAAAGTTCTATTTCTTCTTTCAGCTACACCATTATGTTAAGGTGTTCACGATGCTGACAGATTGGAAATTATCCCATTGCCTATGAGATATTGTTGAAATTCATCTAATAAATACTCACCACCTTGACTTGATCGAATTTGTTTCAATGGCTTGCCTAGTTGCTTTTCAACTTCGGCTTCAAATTCTCTTTTCAAAGGATTCATTTTTTCTATTCATTAAATACACAGAACCATCTATTGAGTAGTCATCAATAAAAGCTATCAAATATTCATAACCTCTTCGAGCTTGTACGTTCATTGGTCCATGCACATTTATGTGCACCAAGTTTAGAACGTTTAACATTCTATTACCTTTTATCTTGAAGGGCCCTTTAGTCATTTTTGCTTTAATACAAGACTCACATATTGGCAAAAGACCCTTAACCATGTTTGGTAGAGTACCATCCTTTATAAGCCTATTGAGTCTATTATGATTTATATGACTTAAACACAAATGCTAAAGATAATTTTGATTTATGCTAGATTCTTTGACTCTTTTAGTTTTAAATTGAATTGCTTCTACATCATTTGTAGAATAAGTTTTAGGCTTAAGGAAATAAAGATTATATCTTACAATTCTAGAACTAATAAAATCCTTACTCGCTTAAATAGTGAGTGTCTCACTAAAAGAAATTGAATATCTAGACTTTATTAAACAAAAGACAAAAATCAAATTTTTAAAAGTCTTTAGAATGTAATAAACATTTCCAAGATTAATCTATGACCATAAGGAAATTGAAGAATAATGGTTCCTATTACTAATGCTAAAATGAATAAGTCATTTGCCATCCTCATTCAAAATTGCCTTTTTCTCAGTTTTCTCCTTTGTTGAAACCCCTGTAAAGAATTACAAACATGGTTAGTGGCTCCAGAATCTACTATCAAAGTATCCGTAGAATCAACCACTAAATAGACTTCTAACATATTTAGAAAGCCCATGCCTTGTTAACTCTTCTGGATTTCTTCAAGGTAAATCCTACAATTTTACTTCCAATGTCCTTTCACACCACAATGGAAACATTATCCTTTAGTGTTATCTTTTGAAGCAGTTTTTTCTTCATGGGCTATTTTTTTGCTCCCATTAAGCCCTTAGTAGTCTTTTTATTACCAACTATCTTCTTTTACCTTTTGGTTTGGGCTTAGAAGTGGAAACTACATGTGCTTCAGGCTTCGTTTTGCAAATCAAGAACCTCCTCCACATTTTGGAGATCATTGATTAGCCCATTTGGGGTGTAATCCCTAGTGTGCAGTTCATAATCCAATTTGAACTGTGGAAATGATGAATTCAAGCTATGAACGATCATTGATACTTGTGTTTTTGCATCTATCTCAGCATCAAGTAGTTTTGCCTTATTGAGATAAGAGATCACTATCAGCATGTAATCTTTTACTGTCTCTTTGGGTTTTTGCTTGAAGTCCCTAAAAGCATTGATTGCCTTCACCTTAGCAGACCTTGTTTTTGCACCAAACATCTCATGTAAGTGTAACATTATGTTAGCAGCATTACCCATGCCTTCGTGCTACTTTTACAATATACTATTCATGAAGGCCAGTATATAGCATTTAGCTGGCTTGTTTACATCATGCCACTTCTTATAATATTTTATATCATGCAAAGTTGATTAGGGAATTAGTGTTCAGGCTCATGGTTAGAAAGAACCCATGTGATCTTGACATAATTAAGGATGATATTAAGGTTGTTTTTCCATTCAATGTAGTTATCACCATTTAGAGTGCATTTGTTCAGCAAAATTGAAAGTCGATTCATATATGTGCTGCAGATATGTTTCTGAAAATACAATTGAAATTATGTAAGCATACTAGTTATTCATGGACTTTGAACATTTCATGATGCATGTATGCATGATGACAATATATAAAACCCTTTAAATTGTTGTCACGACCAAAAATTTCGAGCCATGATTGGCGCATGGGCCCAATGGACGTAGCCTACTAAGCCCAAGTAAGCCTATTTATATAATCTGTACATCATTCCATCATAAGATGTTAAAGTCACATTTCATAATTTCAATTCAAAATAATGCTAACCATTGCTATCTCTTAGTGGCATTTCCAATCAAATATATACATATTGTCTAAAACGTATATCTTAATAGTTTAAAATGGTTTTGTCTATACACAACAAAAAGGGATACTCGACTTCTAGTAGAGAGACTCGACGAAAGTTTAGCTATTGAATGCCGAGATACCTACCAAGGAAATGAATCTACAAGGACACCTTGACCTAGTTACTGGCTGCCTCTTGATCTGAAAACATGAAGTTGAAAAACGCTGAGTATAAACCCAGTGAGTGAACAAAGGAAGGGAACAAGCAATCGATAAGAAAAGTTAAGAAATCATAATGCACTTATTTTCAAAAACAATGCAATTTAGTTTGGTTCTTATTAAAACCCCTCATTAAACTGTTAATGAGTTAATCCCTTAAGGATGAAAGAACTATACATAACAAAGAATTTGATGAATGAAAGCTTTAGTAATATTCAAGCAAGTCAAATGAAATGACAAGTCCTAGCTGCAGTGGAAAGGCATTCTCGCTACACCGAAATTTAGGCTCAAACTATCAACTGGATGAGGGTTTCTCTCTAAAACCCTTCATTTCAAACTTAATTAAATAAATTCCTTAATGTTGGGAGTCCATGAGCAACTATGGTATTACTGGAATGGAAAATGGGGCAACAACCAAACAAGGTATCATGTAGAACAAAAGGTTTCTCATTGCAGCAAGATTCAAGAGGCATAATAGAAAGTTTCCCGCTGCAGTGAGAATCCATTCTCGTTGTAGCAAAATTCAAGCAGCAAAGCAGAAAGTTTCTCGTTGCAACGAGAATAAGAAGCTTTAGCAACTTTCTCGCTACAGTGAGAATACATTCTTGTTGTAGTGAGAACCAGGCCATTGTAACTCTCAAAACCCGAGAGTTTTTCGTTGTAGCGAGAAACAGGACACCAACAATAAGTTTTCATTCTCTTAAGAAAAAGCCATTTTGCTGCAAAGACAAAATCAACTTGAACATGCTTAGAAATTTCCAAGGTTTAACATGCAAGATTCACATGTATTACAACCATATACCATACTCATGAACTTTCTATAGCACACACACACACATATATATATATATATATATATATATATATATACACATCATCATGCATACCATCCCATTATCTTTAGCTCATGTGCACTCCCTACTCGCACATAACTGACTCATCATCAGCTCATGTGCACTCCCACAGCACACAAAACTGGGTCATCATCAACTCATGTGCACTCCCACACGCACATAGCTGGGTCATCATTACCACACAAAAAGGAACATCCAATGCATATTATATATACCAACATATTGTGATAACATATGAACCTCTTATATGGCATATTTTTCACAAGATAGAAACATTTCACCAAAGGCCTGTTCCCTAGGTATATTTTTATGGAAAAGTTGGATAAAATCATTCAAATGTTTCACCCCAAATACATCTACATTTCCAAAAAAGTTTTGAAATGCAAGTTCACTCACCAGTCTTTATTGATGTTACGGTGGGCTCTAACTTCGACTAAGATTCCGAATGGAGGTGTGGGGTTTTGTTGGAACCTATCACACACACAACATCACCATCAACTCAACTTGGCATTAATACTATTCCAAAGCTATTTTCTAAATTGAGTTCTACTAGTCATTCCTACTAGTTTCCAACTACCATTAAATGGCTATTATTTGCACTGCTCTACTCACACTAAAAATGATTAAACAATCTCAACAATAAAAAACTCACAAATCAAATTACTAGATATTGTCAACAACTAAAAATATCAACTCAATTTCAACACTCACCTTGCTAGATTTGTAATTGGATTCCTCCTCAAGAATTCCCAAACTCTTATAGAGAGTCTTTCTTCCTCTCTCTAAAACACCTATCTAGTGAGAGAAAGTATTGGTTTAAGACTTTGGAGGGTTTTTAAGGTGAAAGAGTAAAAAAGCACAAAGGGCTTGTGAAAAGGTGCACAAAAGCATGAAATTTAAGATTAACTTAAGAGAGTTATGGAAGCTTGAAGAGAACTCCCATGGAGGATGAAGAAACGTGAGAAGGAAGAAGGAAGAAGAAGAAGAAGCTGCTAGAAATGTGAGAAGAAGCTGCTGGAAGATGATATTTATAGCTTAAGCTTATCCAACTCCACTTAAATTACGAAAATGCCCTTAACAAGTTGGCTTGTTCTCCACCAATCCTTGGTGCAATCTTTTTACTCTTTTGACACTAGGACAAGGTCCATAATAGTCTAGAAATACTTGGGTTCACAAAAACTTAAAATTTTGACTCGAGATGAAAAATGACCATTTTGCCTTTACTTTGGAAATCATCATTATTTTTATTTCCTTCGTCATTTTATCCTTATTTTCATCATTCATTTATGCCTTAGGACTACTTAGGCCTTAATAATGTTTGAAAGCATACTTCTAGTGGCTCACTAAAGAAATGACGAAATTAACTTAGCTCGGGTTATCGCGTCTACACCTAGTTATGGGCCTATAGGGGTGGAGGTCTCACAATTGTATTATTATTTTAACAATCATTTACCTTTCTGTAATAAATTAACCAACTATGGGCTGTGAGAATTTACTACCAGGCAAACTAGGACCCTCCCATTTAACTATGTTACCTAGTATCTTCATACTTAACATGGTTACAGAACGCCTTCATTTGGTCCACGAAGTTTACTAACAGAGCTATTGTAGACAGGTTAATAGTAAATTCATGTTGTGTGTAACAACCATTGTTTCATTCTTTTAAGCTCTTGACCTAGTGAGCCTCTATGGGAGGTCTTACTTCATAATCCACCTAAAAGAACTTATGTTTTCGTAGATTCAGTCCGTCATGATCTAGATTTATGCCCACCTATAGGAAGTGACATGTTTCACATGCCAATAGGCCAACAATGGAGACCGTGGACTCTAGGATTGCTAGCATCCTCTCCCACTCAATATTCTTATAGTTAGGGTTTTGATTGACATTTTGCCAAATTTTCTAGATGCATATTTAGAATATCCTAAGTCAAATTATGGGCATCGTTATGTTTCCAACTAAGCGCTTTTAGGATATAACTAAGTCTATATTACCATCTTGTCTAGATGTGATTTATTTTTCTATATTCATTATGTATCTCATAGCGTCAAGCTTTTTTTAAACTAAAATACATAATGTATGCATGGCATTCCTTAAGAATGGTTGGTACCTTAATTCTAGACGACATATTTTCAAACATATAAATAATATCTTATATCATTCATATAGATACATGTAAATACATATAATAATAAGCCACAATAATAGCCATCCTAAAAAAAATTACAACTTGTAATACTCTTCAATCTTGCTTGCTTGGATCATATTCATTTGGTACTCTTTTGATTAATAGCTAAAAAAGATTTTTCTTTACTTTTTAATCCAAGTTGAAAATAATTTAAATTTTGTACAATTAATTAATCTCATTAATTATGACCAAAATAAAAAATTATTTTTTTAATCTAAGACTAAAAATTTGAGTTTATAAAATTATTATTTTTGAAGAAAAATAAAATATTAATTATCAAAAATATTTATTATTTGTTTAAAAAAATGGGACGACACTTGTGTGCTTCCCAACAGCACTTGTGTGCCACCCAGTAGCACACAACAGTGTGCTGGTGTCAAACAACACACTGTGTGCTACCCGACAACAAACAGTAAGGGGTTATGTTGCCCAACAGCATACCCAACCCCTCATTTTTTCTTAATTAAAAAAAATTCTAATAGTGGAAAAATATTTTTCATAAAACCACAATTTTAATGTAAGAAAACCTCTTTTCCTTAAAAAAAAATTGATACAAGATAAACTCTTTTTTCTTAAAAAAATATTTATAACCATAAAAAAAAGAGACCAAATATTACCTAATTACCTTTTTCCTTTTCGCTTTCATCTTCTTTATCCATGGATGCACCAAAATTGTCAAGCCCATCTCTATAATATATTTGCCATATTGTATAGGTACTTGATAGAATGTCTGTATACTTGAATGTCTCAAAAATCGTTAAAAGACGATATGGTACCTAATGGTACAATTAAGTTGAATTAAGCCTCGAACTACTCCAAAAAGAGATTTTAAGATGAAATTGAGAATTTTAAAACCCTAGAATGACTTAATATGGTGATTCAGAGTTCGAGGATTGGTTTGGAATCAAATTAGAATTTTCATGATGTAGGGGCAAAATGGTCATTTTGACACCCAAGGGTAAAATTGGAATTTTACACCACCCAACACTTGTCATGCCTAAGGATTTCATCCATTAACATTTTATGTTATGGATAATTGAGATATTTTTTGTGGTGGAGAAAGAATGCTTAATTATTAAGTTTAAAAAATGGACCAATGGGATGGTGACAAGTGGCAGGTTTTCATTTCTTTATAATTTACATTAAAAAAAAAACTAGCACACACCTTTCTTATTCATTCTTTTGTTCGGCCTCACCAAGGAAATAGGAAAGAAAGAAAGAACAAAACCCTAGTTAGAAAATTCTAGACAAAATTGGTGGATTTCAAGGAATTAAGCAAGTAAAGGTAAAATTTCTTGATTTTAGATTGTGATCTACCTTTCCTATGCATTTTTTTTTTCATTTTCCATGGTTGAGAATCAAGTTTGCATGAAGATACCTTTGCTGGCCAGACATGGGGGGAGGAGTTTTGATCTTGGATTTAGCTAGATTTCATGTTATTCTAGTGCTTTTAGTTGGTTGGTGATGTGTAACATAAAAAGCAAACAAGAAAAATTCATCTTCTTACATCACCCTCATTGGCCGAATCTTCCTTATGGTATGGTGATGGTGGATTTGATTTTATTTCAAGTGATTTGGCTAGGAATTAATGATTTATGGTGTAAAAATCAAGTGTGAAAAACCATAGTGTTTATGCACCCATCATGGTCGAATTTTTCAAGAGAAAATGTTGAGGATGATTTTGCTATAATTCATGTTATCTAGCTTATATTTGATGATTTGGAGTATTGGAAGTGAAATGAATTTATTTGGAATCAATTTGGATGTTTTGGTTAAATCAAAGGTAAAGAGTTCGAATTAGGTCAAAAACTGATCCATTCCGATCACCCTTGAACCAACGTGAATTCCATTTTTAAGTGATTATCCAAACAACCTCATGCATTCATATAAAGAGCCTGAAATAGATTTATAATGATATGACACAATATATTGAATTATTTGTCGTGTGTTGTGTATAGGTGGTGAGTCCTCTAACAAGGGTAAAGACATTGTGCCAGAGGACTAAGAATAGGAGTATTTCGAACTCTCGATATAGTGAGTAACCTTATTATCGTCTTAATTATCTAAAGTATGTTTTAATCCGATTTTGTAATTTTATGGAAAATGTGTTTAAATGAAATGATTTTATAAATTGTTTCGAAATTTAATGATGACATGGAAATGGAGTAATTGGAGACTCCTTGTTGTATTGTAAATTATGTTTTGAATTGAATGGCTTATGATAATGTGGGCATGAATGGCTGGATGGGTATTTGTGTTGAAAATGTATAAACTATTGTTTCCTTGATAGGCTAGATAATGATAAAATTGCCATGTCATGCTGTTGAACTTTTATTGAATTGGTGGGTTATAGATTGGTCACTGCAGTGGTGGGTTCTATGGGCCAGCCTATTAGAGGGGCACGAAATTCGGTTATATTCTTACCTCGATCGGAGGGCACGTAGGGTATCTTTTGGGGTAAAGTTTTGAGTTCACTTCACTCTGAACCACCACGTGAAAGTGAATTCAGCCAATGCCAAGGAACAGTTGTGCTTTTAAACATAAAAATGTGTTTTGTATGTATATGAACTTTTCTTTAACGGCCTTGGAGGTTTCGATTGGATGCCTCTGATCAAGGTATCCCCGAGAATAAGTTTTGGCACGAGCCAAGTTTTTAAGAGATTCATAAGCCTCGTTGTATATTTTGGATGAAATGTAACTAGTTTAGATGATTTGAAATGTGTTTTGATGTTATGAACCATCTTATGATGATCTATTATAATCGTCTCCATTTACTCGGCTTTAGATATTTTAGATGATGTTTGTTTACTCACTAGGTTTATATAAACTCCCCACCCTTCTTTCCACTCATTCCAGGCTCAGGATAGTCAGTAGATAGCTGATTTTGTTGAGGGCTACAATTTGATTTGCATCCTCAAAAACCGAAGGTTCACAGCCTTCGTTACTTTTGGTCATTCGGGGGTCCACACGTCATTGTAAATTAAATTACATTCTCTGGTTATCTGTGTTATTTTATGTACGAATTTATTTTGCTTTTACGCTATAAAAATTATTTACGGATATCTCTATAAAATTTGTTTTATAAGAAAATGGAATATTTTATTCAATATTTTTACTTTATTCTAATAGCTATCATTTCACTTTAAATGAATGTTTTAGACATCTAAACTTATTTTTGGTTATGAAATATGTATCTTTCACTCATATACTATATTTTTAGATGGTTTTGAAATTTTCGAGGAAAATTGACCAAATACCCCTATGAGACGAAAATTATTTTCTTTATTGTTTTGGTTTGGAAATATCTTATAATCTTTTAAACTATGATATTATCAACTGTTGCTCGCAGGGGAGGTGAGAAAATTGATATTAAAGCCTTGCGGGGTTTCGATTGGCATTTTGGGTAATGAATGTTTATTGGAAAATCGCGACGGTTGTCACGGGCTCGAAAAGAGTACCGGGTCATGACAATTTAAGTGGTATCAGAGCTTTTGGTTTTAAAGTTATTTTAAAATTTACAGTGTCAGTGTGGCCTCAAGTTAAGTTAGGTTAGATTGAGTCGAATGCATGCATTTGCATATAGAAACCTACCCGTTCCTATGATGCGAAAATAATTAAGAAATTACTGTTTGATTGCGTATAGGTTTTGAGGTGCGCTAGTTGCACACACCATGTCTAGGAGAGACAATAGTCACGATGCCTCTCATAGTATTAGCGAGGGATCACTAGATTCTACTGCTAGGAGCCTATGGCAACCTGAACCAAGTAGTCCAGAAAGTGCTGATAGTAATGACATTAATGTAAGCATGAGAAATTCCCTTTTGAAAGAGTCAAAGGAATACGCTGAAGAAAGGGGGAAAATAATGATAGCTGAAGGGGATTATCATCCTAGGAAGGTATCTATACCCGTTGTTCGACACTTTCTTCCAGGCTATGGGAGTAATGTAAGGGAACAACAAGAAAAGAATAAGGAGAAAGTAACTGTTTTAAATCACCACCCTAGGAAGGTATCTGTTGTATGAGATTTTCCTCCCGGTTGTGGAAGAAATGTCGCACTTGTGAGTTATAAGGAATGTAAGAGAATACAGCAAGTTTGGATTGAGGAACAAAGGAGAAAATCTCAAGAGGAGGAGGAAGATCCGGAAGAGGATCCTAAAGATACTTAATACCTTTGTTGAAGTTCGTACCACCATAAGTCTAGGCAAGTGTCGTTTAAGGGAAAATGTAATAGTTATCTGTACAAAGAAGTTAATAGTTTGGCTTTTAAAGTGTATGACTAAAATGTATTATAAAGTAGCTGTTTAAGTGACTGGATGTATATGGGAATCTTTTGGTAGGACAGAAGTGGATTAGCATTATGGCTATTAAGGAAAGATATTTATCTTAGTGGCAAGGTTGATCATCTTAGATAATTATTGAAGACTGATGTGGAAAGTCATTAATGATTCAACCAATTACCTTAATTAACAATGAATATATTTTGTAGTACTAGGAAATGGATACCGATTAACGTGATGAACTTTTGGGGTGATAACCCTAGATTTTGATGAGGTATAAAAGACCATTTGAATTGATGATGTTTGTTGAAAATTATTACTTATCATAGTATGTGAGTTTTTGATATGATTCCGAATGCAAAGCAAAATAAAATTCTAGTTTATGGGACAAATTGTATCAGAGAAGATGATTTCCAAGCAAACACATTGAACTAGGGGACTATGTTATAATAAGCGGGTTCAATGTGTTGTAATTGCACAAGATATTGGGAGACAATGTGGTAAGACTAACAATCAATCACAAAGATGTGAAATTGGGAATCTTAATTGTAGTTACAATTCGAAAAGATATGGAAGGGATCAATGAGGCTCTAGACAACACTTTTAGTGATTAATGTGATTAAGTTAAGGATCATAACTTTAAGTATGGAGAGAATTATAAAATGATGCTATAATATTATGAAATGATAATCTGACACAAATATGGTCCATGGGAGGTAAATGATGGAACTTGAGAAAGATAAATTCTTGATTAATAATGATTGCGAGTGTAAGGTGTCACGACCCGGAACCTCCCTCAGGCCCATGACAATCGCCGCGACGTCCCGATTGACACTCATTATCCGGAATGCCAACCGGAACCCTGCAAGGCTTACATATCAGTTTCTTTCCTTTCCTGTGAGCAATCGTTGTTAAATATCGAGTTTTTAGAGAATATACACTATTTTAGATCAAAAACAATCAAAATAAAATTTTCGCCATACAAGGGTATTTTGGTCATTTTTTCTCAAAAATTTTGAAACTGGCTAAAACGTAATATACAAGTACAAAACACATAATTCATATTCAAAACGAGTTTAAAAGTCTAAAATCTTCATTCAAAACGAAATTACGGTTATTTGAATAAAATAAGAAAACAAAAGAAATATTAAGGGAAATATTCTATTTTCTTATAAAACAATATTTATAGAGTTATACATGAATAATTTTTATAGCGTAAAAGCTAAATAAATTTATACATACTGAAATACAATAAGCCAAAATATTTAATTTAATTTACAATAACAAGAGGACCCTCGAATAAACAAAAGTAAAGAGGACTGTGAACCTACGGTTTGGAAAATGCAGATCCAATTGTAGTCCTCAATGAGATCAGCTATTTATAGTCTATACTGAACCTGAAATGGGTGGAAAGAAGGGTGGTGAGATTATAAAATCCCAATGAGTAAACAGACATTATCATAAATATCTAAAGGCGAGTAAAATGGAGGCAAGTTTAAACAACAAATTTCAACCCATTTCATAATGTTTTCAATTTATTTCTTAAACCATAAAATATTTGTAATTTACCAAAACAGTTGTTAAGGCTTATGTCTTTTATTCAAACAAGGCTCAAGCTAAAATTAATCCTCGGGGATACCTTGGCCGAGGCATCTAACCGAGTCCGCCAAGGGTGTCAAAATATTCACACGTGAAACACATTTTTATTTTTAAAACAAGTCGTTCCTTGGCGTTGGCAGAGTTACACATTCACGTGGGGGTTCAACGTGAAGTGAGCTCTAATACTACCCCGGGAGCTACCCTCCTTGCCTCTACAACCAGAGTAACTATATAACTGGGTTTACCCTGCCCCTCTAATAGGCAGTCCACGAAAACTCGTCACTGCAGTGACTAACTCACCAATTTTAATAAAATTTCGACAATATAACGTGACTTTTATTTATTTATCCAACCTGCATAGTAAAAACAACTTACATAAATTTCCCAATGCACTCACAAAATATAGCCATATATACTCATTTCTCGTAAGCCATTCCTAGGAAAATATATATTTTTCAAATCAATTTGCAACCTCCAATTACTCAATTTCGTAATCAATACAATATATTTTTATTTGTCACATTTATGCCTAAAACATCAAAAATCTCGTTTTAATCTCGTTCTCATTTCATAAAATACATAAAGGGTATTTAAAAATAAACTCTAGATAATTTACAGTAATAATAAGTTTACTCACCGTTTGTACAAACTAAAAGCTTTCTAAGCGCCCCAATCACTACTCGTCAGGTACGACTTCTTTGCCTTTTTCGGAAGGCTCTCCTCCTAGACACATTACAAAAATTTACATAATTCATCACATTGATGCTAAATCACTATATAATTAACTTAAATCCTATACTAATGCATGGTATGAAATGCAATAGCCTAAAACGGCTTAAACGCGGTATTAACCTATTTTTGGCACTTTGCACGATAAATTGCTAACGCGCTCCATTTTAGCTCTAAATCATCCCATTCTCTCTCCAACATTTCTAACCATTAAATATCAGCCAATAACCTTCTAAAAACAACAAAATCAGCTCACTCCCTTCCTTGGAAAATTTGGCCGAAAATGAGACATTAGCTCGGTAAATTTTCTACTTTGTTTTTCTATCACATTTAATCATTTTTCATCATTTTCTCTTCATTTCTGTTAGAATAAATTTCCGATCATCATCATTGTACCTCATTGCAGATTCAGCCAAGGGTGGGTATTGTGAAAATTTAATGATTTCTTGCCCAATTTAACTTCTAAACACATTTAACTAACCAAAACTATCTATTTAACTAAAAATCAAAACCTAAAAATTTCAATTTCTCCCCCCTAGAATTTCGTCCAGCCCTTCATATCACTTTTTGATCTCTCTCCTCAAGCATGCTAAATGGAAATAAAGGCATAGGAAAGGTAGAAATCAAGCTAAAATTGAAAAATCTTACCGTTAGACGCGTAAAAGGACGAAATTCGCGATTTCCCCTTTGAATTTTCTTGTTTCTGTTTGGTTTTTCTTTTTTTTCTTCCTTTCCTCTCTATTTCCTCTCTTGTTCTTCCTTATGGCCAACCAGCACTTAAAATGGGGTTTAAATGAGCTGACTTTTTATTAAAATAATATTATTTCATTAAAAAAATACCACGTGTCACTTTCCCATTGGCCCATTTTTAAAATTTCATCCATTTGTTTCAAAATTTTCACCATACACTTGTCCCACATATCCATAGCTTAGATAAAATTCTCAGACTTATCCAAAGTTTTAGTGGAGTAATTTTTGAAATTTACACTTTTGCCCCCGTAAAAGTGAAAAATTACATTTTTGCCCAAAAAATTGAAAAATTGCCCATAGACATATTTTTCATCTCTTATACTCATACCATTCTCCAATTTGTCAAATTTGATCTAAATTCTCTCAAAATCTCAAATTTTGTCCGCGAGTGGCAAAATTACGATTTTGCCCCTACACTCTAAAAATACCAGAATTAAACTTTTTCAGTTCCCATCATTAAATTATACTCCAAATAGTTAATCTTGGTAAAAAATTTCACTCCCTGATCAAATTATTATCTTAGGTGGCAAAATGACGACTTTTGCCCCTGAACATCAAAATTTTCAATTTTACCCCTAATGAACCCTCGAACTCTGAATAATCATTTTTAGTCATTCCTTGACTATAAAATATTAAATTTCATCCTACAATTCCTATTTGAACTAGTTCAAGGTTAAATCAATTTAAGTGTACCGTTAGGTACAATATCGGGTTTCATCTATTCTTAGGTGTTTTTCTAGCGTAATAACATGCTACTCAGTGCATGTATGTCATGACATGTGTTTATAGGGTTAGGTTTTACAATTCTACCCCGCTTAAAATAAAATTTTGACCTCAAAATTTCACTTACCAGATTCGACAAATAGATGCGGGTATTGGTTCCTCATCTGATGCTCTACTTCCCATGTCATTTCCTCCATTCGAGCACTTTTCCACAACACTTTGACCATTGAAATACTCTTGTTCCTTAGTACTTGATCCTTTCGATCCAAGATACTCACAGGTTGCACCTCAAACTTCAAATCGTCATGCAACTTAATCGGTGGTGTCTCTAGAATGTGGGAAGGATCGGGAACATACTTTTTCAACATCGAGACGTGGAAGACATTATGGATCCGATCTAACTTTGAGGGTAATTCAAGTTTGTAAGCCACTGGCCCAATCCTTTCAATGATACGAAAGGGTCCAATATATCTCGGGTTGAGCTTTCCTCTCTTCGCAAATCGAATCACACCTTTCATTATCCAATAAAACACCGTAATTCATCATGATAGTATAATCAATAAGATTTAATACTTCAAAGTATTCAAATTATTACCTTTCCAAGGAGAAACCTTAAGAAAAACTTTATCATCGATCTCAAACTCCAAGTCTTTTCTCCGTTTATCTGCATAGCTCTTCTGCCTATCCTGGGCTACCTTTAGCCTCTCTCGTATAACCTTGATCTTGTCATTAGTTAGATCGATCAATTCCACGTTCACTAACTTCCTTTCACCTACTTCATCCCAACAGAGTGGAGTACGACATTTTCTTCCATATAAAGCTTCGTACGGTGCCGTACCAATGCTAGACTGAAAGCTATTGTTGTAAGCAAATTCCACCAATGGCAAATGTCTGTCCCAACTCTCAATAAAGTCAATGACACAAGCCCATAACATATCGTCCAAGGTCTGGATAGTCCTCTCTGACTAACCATCCATCTGTGGGTGAAAAACAGTGCTAAATTTCAATTTGGTTCTGAGAGCTTCTTAACATTTTGGCCAAAATCAAGAAATGAATCGAGGATCTCGGTCTGACACTATAGAAACGGGAACTCCATGTAGCTTCACAATCTCATCTATATAGAGTTGAGCCAGCTTCTCAATAGAGTATGTACTATGGACATTTAGAAAGTGAGCGAACTTAGTCAATCGATCTACGATCACCCAGATTGCATCCTTTCCCCTCTGTGTCCGCGGTGGTCCCAAAACAAAATCCATGTCACATGTTCCCACTTCCATTCCGAAATTTGTAAAGGTTGAAGAGTACCTGACGGTTTTTGATGCTCCGCCTTGATCTGTTGGCATGTGAGACATTTCGCTACAAACTCTGCTATGTCTCGTTTCATACCCGGCCACCAATAACTTTCTTTAATAGTCCGATACATCTTGGTGCTTCTGAGATGTAAAGCATAGGCAGAAGAATGAGCTTCCTCCAAAATAGCTCGTCTCAACTTATCATCCTTAGGGACACAAATTCGGTCTCTAAGCATCAAAGTACCATCATCGTTGAGTCTAAACTCACTAGTTTCTCCATCTTGCAGCTTTTGAACTTCCTGTTTCAACCAATCATCAGATTTCTGCAATTCTCTGATCTGATTTAACAATGAAGGTCTCACAACGAAACTAGCAAGTAGGGTTCCATCCTCACCATTATTCAACTGGATCCCTAGAGATTTCATCTCAAGTAA
>NC_030856.1:19041922-19075943 GCF_000208745.1 Theobroma cacao | reverse complement strand
AAAAAATCTTTTCTAAAATTCCCATTTTGTCCCCAGGTGGCAAATGACCATTTTGCCCCTAGTTAGTGAAAATTCCGATTTGACTCCAAATTGATCCTCAAACTCCAAATTACCATTTTAAGTCATCCATGAACTATGAAACTCTTAATCTCACCTTAAAATTCCTATTTGATCTAGTTCGAGGATTAAATAAACTTTGTTGTACCTCTAGGTACAATACCGACTTTTGTAAATTTTTTGGGACTCTCCTAGCATGCAATCATGCTATCATCACATGTATGTCATGAATAGTATTTTATAAGGTAGGGCTTTACAAAATCTCAAATCAATCTTAGAGAATACCATAACGCCTCGTAATTGATCAAAAAGATCATATATCCGGGGTAAAGGATATTTATTCTTGATGGTCACTCGGTTCAGCTGACGATAATCAATACACAATCGAAGAGTGCCATCTTTCTTTTTGATAAATAGGACTAGTGCTCCCCAAGGAGAAATGCTAGGGCGAATGAAACTTTTATCCACTAAATCTTGCAATTGGACTTTCAATTCTTTTAACTCTGCCGGAGCCATTCTATATGGAAGGATAGAAATAGGTGCGGTACCCGAAAGTAAATCAATAGGGAACTCAAGCTCTTGATTAGGAGGCAGTCCCAATAAATCATTAAGAAATACATCAGGACACTCACTTACCATCAGGACATCCTCTAACTTAGGTTCCCCCTTTGAAGTATCAATCACGTATGCCAAATAAGCCGGATACCCTTTCTGCACTAATTTCAAAGCTTTGATGGTCGAGATTACACAAGACGGTAATACTCGACGTTCCCCTACAAACACAATCTCTGCTCCCTCTGAATTTCGAAGAACAACTTCCTTTCAGAAACAATCCACGTTCGCCCGATGTGCAGTTAACCAATCCATACCCAATATTAGATCAAAATCCAAGATCTCTAGAGGAATTTAGTCACCCCTACATTCTTCCTCGCCTACCCTTACCCCACAATCTCTATAACAACTGTTTCTAACTAGCTTTTCTCCTAAAGGGGTGTGAATTACAATTTCTTCCTCTAATGGTGACAGGTTTTTATCAGCAATCGATGCAAGTGTGGTGCTCACATAAGACCTATCTGAGCCAGAATCTATCAAAACATAAGCATCTTTATCAAATAAAGACATGGTACCTGTCACTGCTCCAGGTCGGACCCGTGCCTCATCTTTCGTCACAGCGAAAACTCTTGTCGAGGTACAAGTCTATGGTCTCGAAGTTGGATGTGCCGGGGTATTACTCTTCACACCGGACCGTATGGCCACTCCTTGTCTCGGTGGCAACCCAGAAGAATCTCTCCTCTACATATCAGTGTGAACTGGTGAAGATGATGCAACTACCGTGGCTCGTCCTAACTGTGGGCAATTACTCCTAATATGACTTGTCTGTCCACATTGGAAACATCTTGTTGGCCTTCTACATAGCCCACTATGATAATTTCGATAATTTTTGAATCAGTCAGAACCTCTGAAACTCTTCCCAGAACCAGTCATAGTAGATCTGCTAAACCTCGAAAGTCTCTGTTGTGATGGTGGAAATTGAGGTCGAGGAGATGTCACGGAAACAGAAGTAGTACTCCTTGAAATCACTAAGTCCTTGCTTCTTTTTACTAGCTGACTAGAAGACATACTAAGATTCCTCCTTTTTACAAACTCAGTCTGAATCCTCCTATTCCCAGTCGTGAGCTTCTCAGCCCGTAAAGCCATCTGTACCACCTCCTTATGTGGCTCCCTACCAGTCACTGTCATCCGCTCTCTAATCTCATTACGGAGCCTTTCCTCAAAATAACTGGCCTGATCCTACTTAGATTTCACCAGATCTAGCACATAAACATCAACTCATTAAAACGAGTCTCGTACTCCTCTACAGTTAGATTCCCCTATTTCAAACTAAAAAATTCTCTCTTCTTTCCCTTCTGATGAAAATAAGTGAAATACTGACCATCGAATTCCTTGAGAAAATCAGACCACGTTTGAGGAGTAATGGAACAGGACTTCACTGAATTCCACCAAGTACGAGCCCTCTTCTCTAATAATCTCGTAGCCACCATCAGCTTCATGTCGTCGTCTAATCTCATATCAGAGAGAGTCTCTGAAACCTGATTAATCCAGTCCTTTGCCACAGTGGCATCCAACTCACCCGTGAAAGACACACAACCGAGCTGTCTAGCCTCCTTTAGCTTCTTGGAAATGGATACATCTTGTACCGGTGGTGGAACTAAAGGAGTAACTGGTGGTACTATAGGTGGAACTTGACCAGTCGGAGCTCCACCAGCCATTGCGGTAAAGAAAGCTGCCAATGCCTGTGCTGCCTCAGTAGGCATGGTGGGAATACCCGTAGGTGGCGGAGGAGGTGGAGGATGTGGAGGACTATCGGCCTGCTCAGCAGTAGGTGCTGCCCGAATGGTAGACGCAGCCGATTCTTCCCCTACTGCATCTAGCTGACGACGTTGGGAACGACCTTTTCCCCTCCCAACCGATCTAGTGAGAGGTGGGCGTCCGCGTCGAGGAGGCATAATAATCTATAAGAGAAAACGAGCAAGCTTAGGGAACCTTAGGCTCTATATGAAAATGCATGCATTCTATTCAACCTAACTTAACTTAATCCGGGGCCACACTGATATTGTAATTTTTTAAAACCACTTTAAAACCAAAAACTCTTATCTTTAAAACCAAAAGCTCTGATACCAATAGAATTGTCACGACCCGGAACCTCCCTCAGGCCCATGACAATCGCCGCGACGTCCCGATTGACACTCATTATCCGGAATGCCAACCGGAACCCCGCAAGGCTTACATATCAGTTTCTTTCCTTTCCTGTGAGCAATCATTGTTAAATATCGAGTTTTTAGAGAATATATACTATTTTAGATCAAAAACAATCAAAATAAAATTTTCGCCACACAGGGGTATTTTGGTCATTTTTTTCTCAAAAATTTCGAAACTGGCTAAAACGTAATATACAAGTACAAAACACATAATTCATATTCAAAATGAGTTTAAAAGTCTAAAATCTTCATTTAAAACGAAATTACGGTTATTTGAATATAATAAGAAAATAAAAGAAATATTAAGGAAAATATTCTATTTTCTTATAAAACAATATTTATAGAGTTATACGTGAATAATTTTTATAGCGTAAAAGCTAAATAAATTTATACATACTGAAATACAGTAAGCCAAAATATTTAATTTAATTTACAATAACAAGAGGGCCCCCGAATAAACAAAAGTAAAGAGGACTGTGAACCTACGGTTTGGAAAATGCAGATCCAATGGTAGTCCTCGATGAGATCAGCTATCTACAGTCTATACTGAACCTGAAATGGGTGGAAAGGAGTTGGGTGAGATTTTGCAATCCCAATGAGTAAACAGACATTATCATAAATATCTAAAGGCGAGTAAAATGGAGGCAAGTTTAAACAACAAATTTCAACCCATTTCATAATGTTTTCAATTTATTTCTTAAACCATAAAATATTTGTAATTTACCAAAACAGTTGTTAAGGCTTATGTCTTTTATTAAAACAAGGCTCAAGCCAAAACTAATCCTCGGGGATACCTTGGCCGAGGCATCTAACCGAGTCCGCCAAGGGTGTTAAAATATTCACACGTGAAACACATTTTTATTTTTAAAACCAGCCGTTCCTTGGCGTTGGCCGAGTTACACATTCACGTGGGGGTTCGACGTGAAGTGAGCTCTAATACTACCCCAGGAGTTACCCTCCTCGCCTCTACAACCGGAGTAACTATATAACTGGGTTTACCGTGCCCCTCTAATAGGCAGTCCACGGAAACCCGTCACTGCAGTGACTAACCCACCAATTTTAATAAAATTTCGACAGTATAACGTGGCTTTTATTTATTTATCCAGCCTGCATAGTAAAACAACTTACATAAATTTCCCAATGCATTCACAAAATATAGCCACATATACTCATTTCTCATAAGCCATTCCTAGGAAAATATATATTTTTCAAGTCAATTTGTAGCCTCCAATTACTCAATTTCATAATCAATACAATATATTTTTATTTGTCACATTTATTCCTAAAACATCAAAAATCCCGTTTTAATCTCGTTTTCATTTCATAAAATACATAAAGGGCATTTAAAAATAAACTCTAGATAATTTACAATAATAATAAGTTTACTCACCGTTTGTACAAACTAAAAGCTTTCTAAGCGCCCCGATCACTACTCGTCGGGTACGACTTCTTTGCCTTTTCCGGAAGGCTCTCCTCCTAGACACATTACAAAAATTTACACAATTCATCACATTGATGCTAAATCACTATATAATTAACTTAAATCCTATACTAATGCATGGTATGAAATGCAATAGCCTAAAACGGCTTAAACGCGGTATTAACCTATTTTTGGCACTTTGCCCGATAAATTGCTAACGCGCTCCATTTTAGCTCTAAATCATCCCATTCTCTCTCCAACATTTCTAACCATTAAATATCAGCCAATAACCTTCTAAAAACAACAAAATCAGCTCACTCCCTTCCTTGGAAAATTCGGCCAAAAATGGGACATTAACTCGGTTAATTTTCTACTTTGTTTTTCTATCACGTTTAATCGTTTTTCATCATTTTCTCTTCATTTTCCTTAGAATAAAATCAATTCATCATCATTGTACAGCATTGAGCATCCAGCCAAGAGTGGGTATTGTGAAAATTTAATGATTTCTTGCCCAATTTAATTTCTAAACACATTTAACTAACTAAAACTATCAATTTAACTAAAAATCAAAACCTAAAAATTTCAATTTCTCTCCCCTAGAATTTCGTCCAGCCCTTGATATCACTTTTTGATCTCTCTCCTCAAGCATGCTAAATGGAAATAAAGGCATAGGAAAGGTAGAAATCAAGCTAAAATCGAAAAATCTTACCGTTAGACGCGTAAACGGTCGAAAACCGCGAATTTCCCTTTGAATTTTCTTGTTTCTCTTTGGTTTTTCTTTTTTTCTTCCTTTCCTCTCTATTTCCTCTCTTGTTCTTCCTTATGGCCGGCCAGCACTTAAATTGGGGTTTAAATGGGCTGACTTTTCATTAAAATAATATTATTTATTTAAAAAATGCCACATGTCACTTTCCCATTGGCCCATTTTTAAAATTTCATCCATTTGTTTCCAAATTTTCACCATACACTTGTCTCATATATTCATAGCTTAGATAAAATTCTCAGACTCATCCAAAGTCTCGGTGGAGTAATTTTTGAAATTTACACTTTTGCCCCCGTAAAAGTCAAAAATTACATTTTTGCCCCAAAAATTGAAAAATTGCCCATAGACATATTTTTCATCCCTTATACTCATACCATTCTCCAATTTGTCAAATTTGATCTAAATTCTCTCAAAATCTCAAATTTTGTTCGCGGGTGGCAAAATTACGATTTTGCCCCTACACTCCAAAAATCACCAGAATTAAACTTTTTCACTTCCTATCATTAAATTATACTCCAAATAGTTAATCTTGGTCAAAAATTTCACTCCATGATCAAATTATTATCTTAGGTGGCAAAATGACGACTTTTTCCCCTAAACATCAAAATTTTCAATTTTACCCTTAATGAACCCTCGAACTCCGAATAATCATTTTTAGTCATTCCTTGACTATAAAATATTAAATTTCATCCTACAATTCCTATTTGAACTAGTTCGAGGTTAAATCAATTTAAGTGTACCGTTAGGTACAATATTGAGTTTCGTCTATTCTTAGGTGCTTTTCTAGCGTAATAACATGCTACTCAATGCATGTATGTCATGATATGTGTTTATAGGGTCAGGTTTTACATAAGGTGTGGAGAAAGATAAACTATTTTCATAGTTATTATACTGAAAGTCAATAAATTATTGGAGTACAGGACAAGGAAGATAATTAGATATGGACGACAATAAATTTGAGGAATGCTATGGACAGTGAACAAATTATGTGTGGGGTGGTATATGTATCCTGAATTCATTACACCATATGGAAAGGATGTTTTAAGGTAAGATTTCATGAATGATGATGGAAGTCAAAATATGACATGAGTTGAAAGTATTAACTTGGCTTAGCGTGTATGACAAGCAAATAGAAGGTACCTATGCTTACGGAATTCATGATATATGCCTAGAAGGGAAACCCAATGGTTGAGGATGATTGATGTAGTGACCTTGAATGCAGACAAATAGCTTTGATGAGGGGATTTCTAGTAATCACAGTGCTGCTGCACTGACTGTCCAGCGCTGCAATGCTACAAATATCTCATGTCTATGATGCATGAGCAAGATGGGAGTGACATGATAATGAGCTTACAAGTTGAATTTCGGTCATTGGTCATTGAGTTTTGTTATTTGGGAGTTTTAAATGTTTTGGGTAGGTTAACCTGAATGAATTGAAAAGTTTCTTTTATCTCCTTGTTATGGGCATATAATTAAAAGAGAAATTGAAAGATTCTTGAGATGGCTACATTGAGATAAGATACCAAGTGATGGAAGTGTGAATGAAGGATTACAAGGGTGATATAGAAAATGAGTTTATATAGAATATCGTTATGAGAATTTACAATTCTTTTCTTAACTCAGTTAAATGAAAAGGGTTAGTAACAACACAAGGCCAATTGTGTGATACCCTAGAAACCTATCAAGATGAGTTGGGGATTGAATGGATGAGTACGTATTTATATACCTATAAGAATAAATGCACGTCTATAAAATGACATACTCGAGATATTAAGGAGAAAATAAAAGATTAAATGTTTCAAGAATGCACAAACATCTTTGAGAAGAAATTTCTAATCATGTATGGCAAGTATGAAATGTGAGATTTTTAAAACTAGCTGAGGAGCCTAACGGCTAAGTCACAGGTTAAGTGATCACATGTTATAAGACATAAGTTTAAGATAGGTATCCCGAAGGAAATACTCAAGAGGAGTTCTGCTATGGATTTTGTGAAAGTAAGTATTAAGTTATGTGGCTATAAAGAGGAAGCCGTAAGCTAGAAGTGAAATTTGTATTGACATTGAAAAGTACTTAAGAAAAACTTTGTTTCAAGCCTTGCAATTCCAAGTACAAACTGCGGATTGGTCCAAGAAGAATGATGTCACATAGTATGGAAAAATAGAACAAAAGATGATTCAAGTTGACCTTGATAATGAAGCCAGATAATGAAAATTTCCTAATATATTATGGGAATTGGAATTCGAAAAAAAATGCTTGAGGCATATATGATTCAAATGAGTCTGAGTTTTAAGTGACAAATTAATATCGGAATGCAATAAGGATACAATATACATAAGAGGCATGAAAGATAATTGAGGAATAAGGATGACTTTTAGGAATTATGGTATTGCATAACATGCAATGATCAAGTAAAGGAAAAAGTTTTTGAAGCATCAATGACATTATAAAGCATACATGCATATTAGATTGCAATTCAATGAAAATGACATTGTGATGCAATGATATATAGTCCAAGGAAGCTTAAGTATATAATTAGGAATGATAAGAAAATAGTAAAAACGTGTATATGACGTGAAGCTAAGCATAGACATAAAGAGAGCAATCTAGAATGAATTATACCTAATGTTCGTAAGTTAAATATGAAAATTTTGACATGAATTATGAAGATTATTCTATTGAATCTTGGTTATGGATGGCAATGAACAAAGGGAAATTAGTTTGAAGGCATTTGAGAACAAGAACCCTTGTACATAATGAGGAATATGGACATCTGAATGTGCATGTGCATATGTATGTGTGGAGTTAGTAATGTACCCAACTAAAGTAAAGAATGGTTCTTAATGGTTCTAGACTTGAACTCAATATATTTGATGAGTTGCATAGATAATGTAACAATCAAGAATCTTGTCAGAAGTTGACTTATGGCGACCTAAGGAGTTTTGGGGAAATAGTTAAAGAAATGTAATCTATAGTACGGTTAAGCCATATGAGATGGAGTAATACGATTAAAAAGATTGAAATTTCCTAAATGCTAAGTAAACATGAAGTATGTGGGAATAATTGAAGCCATTAACCTTCCTTAACATTGAGGATATATACAAGAATGAGTATGGCATGTTAATGATACTGTAAACTACACAATATTGTATGAGGATGGGATGAATGAATGAATGTCGAGAAGTTTGATAAAGAATGAAGTAATAAGATGGTGATTGGTATACATAAATAAATATAAAATACAATCGAAATTAGTATGATTGAGATGGAGTTATAGTTCAAATTTAATGATAGTAATAGAAGCATGCTTGGTGTCTCGATAGAAGAGATCATGATTGTGAAGGTTACTGTTGATTTGATTGTGAACATAAGTGAAGCACTCAAATTGAATTGGAGGTAAACGAGGTAAACAAATCAAAATTCCTTATAAAAGGTGATGACGTGGGAAGTCGAACACCGAATCAGAAACCAATACCCCCATATTTTCTTTGAGTCCGATAAGTGAAATTTTAAGGGCAAAATTTTATTTTAAGGGGAGTAGTGCTATCAAGACCAACTCTATAATATATTTCCCATATTGTATAGGTACTTGATAGAATGTCTACATACTTGAATGTCTCAGAAATCATTAAAAGATGATATTGTACCTAATGGTATAATTAAGCTGAATTAAGCCTCGAACTAGTCCAAATAGAGATTTTAAAATGAAATTGAGAATTTTTAAACCCCAGAATGACTTAATATGGTGATTCAGAGTTCGAGGATTGATTTGGAGTCAAATTGAAATTTTCATGACATAGGGGCAAAATGGTCATTTTGCCACTGAAGGGCAAAATTGGAATTTTACACCACCCAACACTTGTCATGCCTAAGGATTTCATCCATTAACATTTTATATTATGGATAATTGAGATATTTTTTGTGGTGGAGAAAGAATGCTTAATTATTAAGTTTAAAAAATGGACCAATAGGATGGTGACAAGTGGCAAGTTTTCATTTCTTTATAATTTGCATTAAAAAAACTAGCACACACCTCTCTTATTCATTCTTCATGTTTGGCCTCACCAAGGAAAAGAGAAAAGAAAGAAAGAACAAAACCCTAGTTAGAAAATTCAAGAGAAAATTGGTGGATTTCAAAGAATTAAGCAAGTAAAGGTAAAATTTCTTGATTTTAGCTTGTGATCTACCTTTCCTTTGCATTCTTTTTCATTTTTCGTGGTTGAGAATCAAGTTTACATGAGGATACCTTTGCTGGCCGGACATGGGGGGAGGAGTTTTGATCTTGGATTTAGCTAGTTTTCATGTTATTCTAGTGTTTTTAGTTCCTTAGTGATGTGTAGCATAAAAAGCAAACAAGAAAAATTCATCTTCTTACATCACCCTCATTGGCTGAATCTTCCTTATGGTATGTTGATGGTGGATTTGATTTTATTTCAAGTGATTTGGTTAGGAATTAATGATTTATGGTGTAAAAATCAAGTGTGAAAAACTATAGTCTTTATGCACCCATCATGGCCGAATTTTCCAAGGGAAAATGTTGAGGATGATTTTGCTATAATTTATGTTATCTAGCTTATATTTGATGATTTGGAGTATTGGAAGTGAAATGAATTTATTTGGAATCAATTTGGATGTTTTGGTTAAATCAAAGGTGAAGAGTTCGAATTAGGTCGAAAACTGATCCATTTCGATCACCCTTGAACCAACGTGAATTCCATTTTTAAGTGACTATCCAAATAACCTCATGCATTCATATAGAGAGCTTGAAATAGATTTATAATGATATGACACGATATATTGAATTATTTGACGTGTATTGTGTATAGGTGGTGAGTCCTCTAATAAGGGTAAAGACATTGTGCCAGAGGACCAAGAATAGGAGCATTTTGAACTCCCAATATAGTGAGTAACCTTATTATCGTCTTAATTATCTAAAGTATGTTTTTATCCGATTTTGTAATTTTATGGAAAATGAAACGCCCCGTACTTTGATATGGTGACAAATAAAGCTTATCGGATCTGAATTGAGGTATAATAAGGTATTTTGGGAACTAAGGTGTCAAACCCTATTCTATAAAATAATTACCACGTCATTTACATGCTCAATAGAATGTTTGCATATTTAGGAAGTTCAAGGAATCGTTAAAAGACGATATTGGCCCTAATGGTACCATTAAGTCAATTAAGCCTCGAACTAGTTCAAATAGGAATTTTAAGGTGAAATTAAGAGTTCACAGTTTAGGGATAACTCAAAATGGTAATTTAGAGTTCGAGGATCAATTTGGAGTCAAACTGAAATTTTCACTATCCAGGGGCAAAATGGTCATTTTGCAATTTGAGGACAAAATGGGAATTTTAGAAAAGATTTTCTTAGCCCCATTTGACATGTTTGAGTATGATATGAGTATTGAAGTACAATTGGAAGATTTACCAGTGAAAAATATGAGTTTTCGATATTTTTAGAGTATAAGGGCAAATTGGTAATTTTACCACCCGGAATCGAAATTTTAATTTTTGAAAGGATTTTGATTAAATTTAATTATTTGGAGCGTGAAATGAAAATGAGGAGTGAAAACTATGCATTGTGGCAAATTTTCAATTTTTGGGGCAAAAAAGGTAATTTTTGAAAAGTTCGAGGGCAAAAGTGTAATTTTGAAAAATTTACTCCACCAAAACTTTGGAAAAATATGAAAATTTCACTTAAGACTTGGATAAGTCAAAGGGAATGCATGGTGGAAAAAGTAGGACAAGTGGATGGGCAAAAAAAAAAACGACTTATTAAAATATTCAAAATATGAATAAAATAATATTATTTCATTAAACTAATAAAAAGGCATAAAAAAATCAGCCCATAACCCATTTTTCTTCTTCAACATTCGGCCAAGCAAAAAACAAGAGAGAGAAAGGGGAAAATAAAACCCTAGCCAAGAAATTTAAAGGAAAAGATGGTGGAAATTTAAAAATCAAGTGAAAAAAAAGGTAACATTTCTTAAATTTGTCTTGTGCTTTACCTTTCCCATGCATTTCCCATCATTTTCCATGGTTGAATCATGTGATTTGAGGATGATTTCAATTCTGGTCATATGGGTTTAGAGAGAGAAAGTTGTTGGATAAATTTAATTTTTGAGCTATGTTAGTGTTTAGTGTTAGTTTAGCATATTTATGAGTAAAACAACAAGAAAAATATTTATTTTCTCCCTGAATTTCTCTAGACCGAATCTAGTCAATGGTATGTGAGGATGAGGTTGACTTTATTTTAAGAGAATTGGGTGGAAAAATGATGAATTATGAGGTTGGAAATTAAATGAGAATTTTCGGTGCAATAAATTAAAATTTTTACCCATTAGGGGTAAAAGCGTAATTTATAGTCCGGACTAATAAATTGGACCAAATTCATAGTCATTGAGGTACTGTGGATATAATTGGATAATTGAAATTGAAATAGATGGAATTGGAGTTGAATTGGGGATTTTAGGAATTTACACCATGCATAGGCGAGTTAGGTCAGACACCGCAATTAAGTGATTGTCCAGACATTTCAAACCTATCTAGTGCATATGCATGGATAAAAGCCTGAAATAATTTATGATAAATTGACACAACTTATTGAATTTTGTGTCATGGATTATGGATAGGTGGTGAGTCAATTGTTTTAGGTAAGAGACTGCACCCGAGGGTAGAGGATAGGAGTATTTCTACTCCTAATACTGTGAGTAACCTTATCATCATTTTAATTATCTAAAGTATGATTTTAATCGATTTTGGTGGAATTTTATGAAAATGAGTTTAAATGGTTAATTTTTGGTTTTACAAATAAAATATGTTTAAATAAAATAATTTTATAAATTGTCTTGAAACGAAATAACGATTTTGAAAAATATAGTAATTGGAGACCACTAATATGTTGTAGATTTATGATTTGAATAAATGGCTTATGATAATATTTGCATGAATGGCTGAATTGGTATTTATATTGAAATATATGAAATATGTATTTAGCCTTGACAGGTTGTGAATTACAATAATTGCCATGTCATGCTAGAATGAATTTTATTGTGTGGTGGGTTATTTAACTAGCCACTGCAATAGGCGGGTTTCCGTGGGCCAGCCTATTAGAGGGGCATGGTAAACCCCGTTATATCTTACCTCAGTATGAAAGGCGTGAGTGGATAACTCCTGAGGCTAACAGTTTTAGAGCTCACTTAACGCCGAACTGCCTCATGATGATGAACTCCGCTAACGCTAAGGAATGGCTATATGTTTCAAAATAAAAATATGATTTATGCGAAATGTGAATTTTTTTAACAGCCTTGGCGGACTCGGTTGGGATAGCCCTCGATCAAGGTATCCCTAATAACTGAGTATGATAATGATTTCGGCACGAGCCAAAGTTTTAAGAAGTTCATAAGCCATACTGATTACTTGATTTAAATAAATTGATTTCATTTGGTTGAAATAAGTTGATAAGTGATAAATTACTGTTTAATGAAATGTTTTTATAGTCTCTTTTTACTCACCTTTAGATGTTTTAAATGATATTTGTTTCTCACTGAGATTATATAATCTCACCACCCTCATTTTCACCCATTTCAGGCTCAAAATAGTCGGTAGATAGCTCATTTCATCGATGGTTACAATTGGACTGGCATCCTCAAAATATGTAGGTTTATCTCTCTGGATACTTTTAGTTGTTTGTGGGCCCACGTGTCACTGCAAATTTAATTTTATACTTTGATCATCTGTATTACAATATATATGAATTTATTTTACTTTTACGTTGTAAAAATTATTTATGCAGTGTTCTTAAAATATTGTTTTATGAGAAAATTGAATATTTTATTCAATATTTTTCTTTTATACTAATAGTCATAATTTCATTTTAAACGAATGTTTTAGACATCCAAAATTATTTTTGATTATGAAATATGTGTTTTCCACTTGCATACTATATTTTTAACTGATTTTGAGATTTTTGGGAAAAATGACTAAAATGCCCCTGTGAGACAAAATTTTCGTTTTATCTGTTTTAAGTTGGAAATAGTTTAAAATCCTTTAGAACATAATATTTGGCAATAGTTACTCACCAGGGAAAACGAGAAACTGATATTAAGCCTTGCGGGGTTCCGGATGGCATTCCGAGAGATAAGTGCCCATCGAGACATCGCGGTAGTTGTCACGGGCTCGAAGAGAGTTTCGGGTCGTGACAATTTTAGTGGTATTAGAGTTTTTGGTTTTAAAGATAAGAGTTTTTGGTTTTAAAGTTATTTTAAAAACTACAGTATCAATGTGGCCTAAGTTAAGTTAAGTTAGTTAGGTTAAATCAGGTTAGGTTGAGTAGAATACATGCATTAATATATAGAGCCTGAGGTAGCCTAAACACGCTTTGTTTCCTCTTATAGATTGGCAGGGCTCCTCGATACGAACACCCACCTCTCACTAGATCGGTTGGGAGGGGAAGAGGTCGTTCCCAACATCGTCAGCTAAATCCTATAGAGGGAGAATAGACTGCATCTACTATTCGGGCAGCACTTGTTGTTGAACAGACCAAGACTCTTCGACATCCTCCGCTTTCTCCGCTATCTACCAGTATTCCTGCCATGCCTCCTGAGGCAGTTCAGGCATTGGCAGCCTTTTTTATTGCTCTTGCTGGCTAGGCTCAGGCTGGTCAAGCTCTTCCTACAGATCCTCCAACTACTCCTTCAGTACCACCGCCCCCACCTCTTGTCCCACCACCAATGCTAGATGTTTCTAATTCTAAGAAGCTTAAAAAGGCTAGGCAACATAATTGTGTTTCTTGTATGGGTGAGTCAGACGCAACTGTAGCTAAAGAAGTGGTGCGAATGGCTTTAAGAGCTAAGAAGCTTGCGAATGAAAATAGGAGTCTGCGAGCTGAGTTAGCAAAAAGGAGAAATCTGAATGTATCTTTTAGTCAGCCACAAAAAAGGGGCAAAGACTCCTTTGTTTTAGGAAGTACTACTACTGTTTCAGTGACATCTCTTCAATCTCCATTTCCACAATCACAGTAGAGACCTTCGAGGTTTAGCGGATCTACTATGGCTGGTTCTGGGAAGAATTTTGAAGGTTCTCATAGATGCAAAAATTGTGGGAATTATCATGTGGGGCTGCGTAGGGGGCCTGCAGGATGTTTTCATTGTTGTCAACCGGGTCACATTAGGAGTGACTGCCCACAGTTAGGACGAGCTACGGCAGCTGCTCCATCTCGACCAGCTCATACAGATATGCAGAGGAGAGATTCCTTTAGATTACCACAGAGATAGGGATGATTTTGACATACCACCAAGGGTAGATTAAATATGCTGAAAATAATGCTCTAATAAAGTGCATATGATAGAAAGCTAGTTTGTAAGTTGTAGTTTTCATGATCATAAAATATATAAGGATTATTAATATATGGACATACACTTGGAGTTGTAAATTACAAGTTTAGAGTATTTAAGATATGATTAAATGGAATTAGCATTAGGCAAGGCATGTAAATCTTCTAATTAAATTCTGTGGAGTGTGCATGATAGTAGAATGGAGGAGCATAGTGCTGTGATACTATATGGTGAAGTTACTATATAGTATGGAAAGAGCATTCTAAATTGGGATTTATTGATTGATGATAAGTGACGGGCAATCTGATGATACATGTAGCTATGAATAAATTTGGAGATTTTTGCTTAAGCAAATTCGTACTAAATGTTATGGTAAAGATATATGAATGTTAGTGGCAAAATAAATACGTTAAATCAATGTTTTGATTGCGTACTTGTGATAGAAAGTTAGTCTTGCTAATTGTGGTATAGACTCAGAGGGAAGCCACACGATTGTGAATAATTGAGGTAGTAACTTTAAAGGTAAAAGAGTTACAGGGATAAAGTAAATTCAAATAGTTGCAACACTACAGTACTGATTATCAAACGCTGTCGCGTTAAGAACCCCTTATGGTTAGAAAGCACGAGCAGACTATGAACGGCATAAAGATGAAACTCACGAGTTGAAATATGGTTATTGGTTTTGATGCTAAGCTTAGTTGTTTGTAGTCTTCAGTGCATTAGGGAGGTATTAAGATAAAGATGATGAATGAAATTGTAAAGTTTCTTTATTGCCTTATATATTGGCATGTAAGAGAAAGAAAAGTTAGAGAGTTTTTGAGATGGTTACAAAAAAAAAATAATAATAATAAATTAACATGTTAAGATGAATAATATGATGACTGAAGTCAAATCTTAAGAAATAAGGAAGACAAGAGATTAAGTCTTGTCAAAGACTAATGAGGAAGCGAGCGAAAGGTTAGATGAATATATGAGATGTTGATAAGAGATGTCAATACCAAGTGATGAGAGTGTGAATGGAGCTTTCAAGAATGATATAGCAAATGAGTTTATATAGAATATTGTTATGAGAATGTACAAATCTTGACTTGACTTTGTTGAAAGGAAAGGATTAGTGACAACACAAGTAAATTACGGGGTATGATAGAAACCCTTGGAGATAAGTTGAAGCATGAGTAGTTGGGCATGCCTTTATGGAAATGATATACTTGGTGTATAAAAGAGTAAATAAGTGATTAAGTGTTTCAAGAATGTTTAAACATCTTCAAGGAAGAATTATAAATTATATGAGATGAGCATAAGATGTGAGATTTTTAAAACTTGTTGAGGAGCCTAACGGCTAAGTCACAAGTTAAGTGATCATATGTTGTGAGACATAAGTTTAAGATAGATATTCCCAAGGAAATACTCAAGAGAAGTTTTGCTCTGGATCTCGTTAAAGCAAGCACTAAGTTATGTGATTATAAAAAGGAAGCTGTACGCTGAAAGTGATATTCATATTAATATTGAAAAGTACTTGGGGGGAATCTAGTTTCAAGTTTTACAATTTCAAGTACAATTTATAAATTGGATAAGGAAGAATGATGTTATGTTCATATGAAAGAGTGGAACAAAGGATGATAGAAGTTAACCTTGAAAATGAAGTCAGATAATGAAATTTTCCTAAGGTAGTATGGGAATTGGAATTCAAAAATGCTTGAGGCATACATGATTCAAATGAGTTTGAGTCTTAAGTGACAAATCAATATCGGAATGCAATAAGGATACAATATATGTAAGA
This sequence comes from Theobroma cacao, assembly GCF_000208745.1. Taxonomy (NCBI): domain Eukaryota; kingdom Viridiplantae; phylum Streptophyta; class Magnoliopsida; order Malvales; family Malvaceae; genus Theobroma; species Theobroma cacao. Next base: position 19,059,829 of record NC_030856.1, on the reverse strand, counting down.
GGCATGAAGGATAATCAAGGAAAAAGGATTACTTTTAGGAATTGTAGTATTGCATAAGATGCAATAATCAAGTCAAGATAAATCTTTGAGATATCAATGGGATTATAAAGCATACACGCATAATAGATTATAATTCAATGGAGATGACATTGTGATGCAATGATATATAGTACAAGGAAACTCAAGCATATGGTTGGAAATGATATGAATGATATGAAGTTATACGCAAGTATAATAAGAAGGTTGACATGCACTATAAGAATTATTATATTGAAACTAGGATTGGGATGTGAATGAATAAAGGGAAATGTAGTCCAAGGCATGTGAACACATGGATCCCTATACATAACGAGAAATGTTGACATTTGAAAATGCATGTACATATGTATATATGAAATTGATAATTTGACTAACTAAAGTGAAGAATGGTTCTCAGTAATTGGGAGATTTTGAAATAGTGTCTAGAGAGGTCAGTGAGCTAAAGTGTTAACAGACATGCAATGAACGATTAAAGTTATGAGTGACTTTGAAGGTAAACCTTGGATTGTTTAAGTTCTTAATGGAACTCTATTAAAGGAAGTGTATAGACCAGTATAAGATGGATGAATCAAGGTTGAGAAATTTGGTACGGAGCGAATTAATAAAATGATGATTAGGTATACATAAGTAAGTATGATATGTGATTGAAATCAGTATAATTGAGGTGAAGTTATGGTTCAAATTTAATAATGGTAATAAAGGCATGCTTAGTGTCTAGATATAAGAGATCATGGTTGTGAAAAGTATTACTGATCCGGTTCCAAAGGATGATAATTGCCATAAATAAAGCATTTAATTGAACTGAAGGTGAACGAGGTAAATAAATTGAATGTCCCTATAGAAGGAACAAGGAGTAGGATCATAGAAGGAGATTGATAACGCAACATCGACGGGAATTCGAGGACGAATTCTATTTAAGTGGGGGAGATTGAAATACCCCATACTTTGATATGGTGATAAATAAAGTTGATCGAATGCAAATTGAGGTCAATTAAAATGTTTAAAAGTGATAAAAGACGAAAGGAGTAGTTTAGGATAAAATATTTCGCAAGTGAGAAAATAATAATAAAATAATAATAATTTTATCGGAGGAGAATTTGTGAGATAAAAGGCGATTTGGAAGTCAAGTGAGGCATAATAAGGTATTTTGGGTACCAAGGAGACAAGATAAAATTTTTAGAATAAAATAATATTTTATTAATAAAATAATATTAAAATATTAATATTTAGCCGGATGTCGAAGTCAATCAAGAAGAAGGATCATATGGTTGATCCAAGTGGGGGAGAAGATGACAAGCCCGACTCTATAAAAATATTTGTCATGACATACATGTGATGGATAGCATGTTTGCATGCTAGGAGAGTCCCGAAAAATTTACAAAAGTCGGTATTGTACCTAGAGGTACAATAAAGTTGATTTAAGCCTCGAACTAGATCAAATAGAGAATTTACGATGAAATTAAGAATTTTAAAGTCCCAGAATGGTTTAATATGGTGATTCGGAGTTCGAGGATCAATTTGGAGTCAAACCGGAATTTTCGCTATCTAGGGGCAAAATGGTCATTTGCCACCTGGGGACAAAATGGAAATTTTTAGAAAAGATTTTTGGCCCCATTTGACTTATTGGAGTAAGATTTGAGGTTTAGAAGTGAAAAATTTTAATTTCGGTATAATTTGGAGTAAAAGGGTAAAATGGTAATTTTGCCACCCGAAATAAAAAATTTAATTTTTGAAAGGATTTTGATCAAATTTAATTATTTGGAGTGTGAAATGAGTATGAGGAGTGAAAATTATGCATTATGGCAAATTTTCAATTTTTGGGGTAAAAATGTAATTTTTGAAAAGTTCGGGGGCAAAAGTGTAATTTTGAAAAATTTGCTCCACCAAAACTTTGGAAAAATCTGGAAATTTCACTTAAGACTTGGATAAGTCAAAGGGAATGCATGGTGGAAAAAGTAGGACAAGTGGATGGCTAGAAAAAAAAATGAATTAATAAAATATTTAAAATATGAATAAAATAATATTATTTCATTAAACAATAAAAAGGCATAAAAAAAATCAGCCCACCCATTCTTCTTCTTCAACATTCGGCCAAGCAAGAAACAAGAGAGAGAAAGGAGAAAATAAAACCCTAGCTAAGAAATTTAAAGGGAAAATAGGTGGAAATTCAAAAATCAAGTGAAAAAAGGTAACATTTCTTAAATTTGTCTTGTGCTTTACCTTTCCCATGCATTTTCCATCATTTTTCATGGTTGAATCATGTGATTTGAGGATGATTTGAATTCTGGTCATATGGGTTTAGAGAGAGAAAGTTGTTAGATAAATTTGATTTTGAGCTATGTTAGTGTTTAGTGTTAGTTTAGCATGTTTATGAGTAAAACAACAAGAAAAATATTTATCTTCTCCATGAATTTCCCTAGGCCGAATCTAGCCAATGGTATGTGAGGATGAGGTTGACTTTATTTTAAGAGAATTGGGTGGAAAAATGATGAATTATGAGGTTGGAAATTAAATGGGAATTTTCGGTGCAATAAATTGAAATTTTTACCCACTAGGGGTAAAAGCGTAATTTATAGTCCGGACTGATAAATTGGACCAAATTCACAGTCATTGAGGTATTGTGGATATAATTGGATAATTGAAATTGAAATGGATGGAATTGGAGTCGAATTGGGGATTTTAGGAATTTACACCGTGTATAGGCGAGTTAGGTCGGACACCGCAATTAAGCGATTGTCTAGACATTTCAAATCCTATCTAGTGCATACGCATGGATAAGAGCCTGAAATAATTTATGATAAATTGACACAATTTATTGAATTTTGTGTCATGGATTATGGATAGGTGGTGAGTCAATTATTTCAGATAAAAGACTGCACCCGAGGGCAGAGGATAGGAGTATTTCTACTCCTAATACTGTGAGTAACCTTATCATCATTTTAATTATCTAAAGTATGATTTTAATCGATTTTGGTGGAATTTTATGAAAATGAGTTTAAAAGGTTAATTTTTGGTTTTATAAATAAAATATGTTTAAATAAAATGATTTTATAAATTGTCTTGAAACGAAATAACGATTTTGAAAAATAGAGTAATTGGAGACCACTAATATGTTGTAGATTTATGATTTGAATAAATGGCTTATGATAATATTTGCATGAATGGCTAAATTAGTATTTATGTTGAAATATATGAAATGTGTATTTAGCCTTGACAGGTTGTGAATTACAATAATTGCCATGTCATGCTAGAATGAATTTTATTGTATGGTGGGTTATTTAACTAGCCACTGCAGTAGGCAGGTTTCCATGGGCCAACCTATTAGAGGGGAACGGTAAACCCCGTTATATCTTACCTTAGTATGAGAGGCGCAGGTGGATAACTCCTGAGGCTAACAGTTTTAGAGTTCACTTAACGCCGAACCAGCTCGTGATGATGAACTCCGCTAACGCTAAGGAACGATTATATGTTTCAAAATAAAAATATGATTTATGCGAAATGTGAATTTTTTTAACAGCCTTTGCTGACTCGGTTGGGATAGCCCTCGATCAAGGTATCCTTGATAACTGAGTATGATAATGATTTCGGCATGAGCCAAAGTTTTAAAAAGTTCATAAGCCATACTGATTACTTGATTTAAATAAATTGATTTCATTTGGTTGAAATAAGTTGATAAATGATAAATTACTGTTTAATGAAATGTTTTTATAGTCTCCTTTTGCTCGCCTTTAGATGTTTTAAATGATATTTGTTTACTCACTGAGATTATATAATCTCACCACCCTCATTTTCACCCATTTCAGGCTCAGGATAGTCGGTAGATAGCTCATTTCATCGAGGGTTACAATTGGACTGGCATCCTCAAAATATGTAGGTTTATCTCTCTGGATACTTTTAGTCGTTCGTGGGCCCACGTGTCACTGCAAATTTAGTTTTATACCTTGATTATCTGTATTACAATATATATGAATTTATTTTACTTTTACGCTGTAAAAATTATTTATGCAGTGTTCTTAAAATATTGTTTTATGAGAAAATTGAATATTTTATTTAATATTTTTATTTTATACTAATAGTCATAATTTCATTTTAAATGAATGTTTTATACATCCAAAATTATTTTTGATTATGAAATATGTGTTTTCCACTTGCATACTACATTTTTAATTGATTTTGAGATTTTTGGAAAAAATGACTAAAATGCCCCTGTGAGACAAAATTTTCGTTTTATCTGTTTTAAGTTGAAAATAGCTCAAAATCCTTTAAAACATAATATTTGGCCATAGTTACTCACCAGGGAAAACGAGAAACTGATATGAAGCCTTGCGAGGTTCCGAATGGCATTCCGAGAGAGAAGTGCCCATCGAGACACCACGGCGGTTGTCACGGGCTCTAAGGGAGTTTCGGGTCATGACAGAAAATGTGTTTAAATGAAATGATTTTATAAATTATTTTGAAATTTAATGATGACTTGAAAATGGAGTAATTGGAGACTACTTGCTGTATTGTAAATTATGTTTTGAATTGAATGGCTTATGATAATGTGGGCATGAATGGTTGGATGGGTATTTATGTTGAAAATGTATAAACTGTTGTTTGCGTTGATAGGCTGGATAATGATGAAATTGCCACGTCATGATGATGAATTTTTATTGAATTGGTGGGTTATAGATTAATCACTGCAGTGGTGGGTTCTGTGGGCCAGCCTATTAGAGGGGCACGAAATCTGGTTATATTTTTACCTCGGTCGAAGAGACGCGTAGGGTATCTCCTGAGGTAAAGTTTAGAGTTCACTTCATGCCGAACCACCATGTGAAAGTGAATTCAACCAATGCCAAGGAATGACTATGATTTTAAACATAAAAATGTGTTTTGTGCGTATATGAACTTTTCTTTAACAGCCTTGGTGGTCTCGATTGGATGCCTCTGATCAAGGTATCTCCGAAAATGGGTTTTGGCATGAGCCAAGTTTTTAAGAGATTCATAAGCCTCGTTGTATATTTTGGATGAAATGTAACTGGTTTATATGATTTGAAATGTGTTTTGATGTTATGAACCATCTTATGATGATCTATTTTAATCGTCTCCATTTACTCAGCTTTAGATATTTTAGATGATGTTTGTTTACTCACTGGGTTTATATAAACTCACCACCCTCCTTTCCACTCATTCCAGGCTTAGGAGAGTCAGTAGATAGCTGATTTCGTCGAGGGCTACTGTTGAATTTGCATCCTCAAAAATCGTAGGTTCACAACCTTCGTTACTTTTGGTCATTCGGGGGTCCACATGTCATTGTAAATTAACTTACATACTCTAGTTATTTGTGTTACTGTATTTACGAATTTATTTTGCTTTTACGGTACAAAAATTATTTGTGGATATCTCTATAAAAATTGTTTTATAAGAAAATAGAATATTTTATTCAATATTTTTATTTTATTCTAATAGCTATCATTTCACTTTAAATGAAGGTTTTAGATATCTAAACTTATTTTTGGCTATGAAATATGTATCTTTCACTCATATACTACATTTTTAGATGGTTTTGAAATTTTATGGGAAAATTGATGAAAATACCCTTGTGAGATTAAAATTATTTTCTTTATTGTTTTGGTTTGGAAATATCTTATAATCTTTTAAAATATGATATTATCAATTGTTGCTCTCAGGGGATGTGAGAAAACTGATATTAAAGCCTTGTAAGATTTCGATTGGCATTCCGAGTAATGAATGTCTATTAAAACATCGCGACGATTGTCACAGGCTCGAGGAAAGTACCGGGTCGTGACAAAAATACATCAAGTAATATTAAAATTACATGGCTTTTGCTAGTTACAAAAATGTAAGAAAAAATTAAAAAATATATCAAGAAAGAAACATGGCAATGATAAGGCACCTTTCTCGTTACATAGCAAAAAGAAAAAAAGGTGATAAGAAAAATTTTTAGGACAATTAATGTGGCAAAAACCTTGAATAAACCATCAAAACATACAACCATACATTGATCACATCAAGATAGTCCAATACATGCAAAGGGGCCAACCAAGCATAATAGATATAGGAAACAAAACTTGCAATAAACCTTACTTCGATACTAATTGATGGAGTTGGATCTAAGTGCATTGATGTGTTTGTGTAAAACATGGATTTCAAATATTTTTCTTTTATAAAGGAACCAAGCATTCTAATTATACAAGTGGAGAAGCACATCATTCATATTGCAAGTAACATGATCGCATACTAAAAAAAAGAATCTATTAAAGTAAGATAAAACATACCTTTTATTTCGAGATTCTTATTTTCGAACACCTCCACACCAATTATTGATTTCTCAACAAAACAAGCTTACCACTTATTCTTCAAGAATGCTTTCAACTTGAACCTTGAGTGAACAAGGTGTGGAATGCCAAACAACAAGATGGCAATCAATTTTGTCTCTCTTTTCTTCTTAAAAATTAATGGTTATTTTTCTTTTAAGAAATTAGCCAATAATGGAAGAGAGAAAGAGAGGAAGAGAGATGTGGCAAAGTCAAGAGGAAGAGAAAGAGAGAAGTACTAGTTGAAACTTTTTTAAGAAAAATACGTACGTTTTTCTTATTCTGATCTCTTCTCCTTTTATTAAAACTCTTGACTCAAAGGTTTATTCAAAATTAAATACCTTTGAGTCAATCTTGACCATCCATTTAGAGTTATGAACACATCAAACATGTTCCATAATTATCAAAATTAAAATTAAAGAATAAATAATTTAATTCTTTAATTATCATTTAGAGTTCTTGATAAAATAAAACTCATTGTTGAATAATAATTCTTATTTTATTATTATCCATCTTTATTTAAAAAGAATTATTAATAAATAAAAGAGTGATAGTCCAACATAGAGTCTCCATTTATAAACATGGATGTCTAGATTCATTTTGCAAGAATTCTCTTAGCATTATCTTAATTTAAGACAACTCTTGTCTTTAATTAAGACAAAATATGTTTGTCACAGCCCAATTTTCATGCCATGATCGGCGCATGGGCTCAATGGGCATAGCCTACTAGGCCCAAGCAAGCCTCTTTATGAGATCCTATTCCTCATTCCATCATCTTTAAAACCATGTGTTGTAATTCTCAACGATGAATGTTTTAGTAATATTTTATAGCAACCGAATATTCCTATTTGTATTATCTCAAAGTACTATTATTCATTGCCGTCTCATAGGGGCATCATCTTCAATCCAACATATGCATACTTCATTTATAACATGACTCCTGGTAGTTTACATTACATATACATGCACACAGACAAAAGACTCTCATCCGTCAGCAAAGTGACTTTAAGTGAAGGTACCGCTACTGAGATGCCATCGTACCAGCCAAGAAGACGAGTATACATGGACACTCAATCTAGGTCCCAACTGCCTCTAAATCTGAAAATATGAAGTTTAAAAACGTGAGTATAAAACTCAGTGAGTGAACATAAGAAAGGAATAAGCAATCGATAAGGAGAACTTGGAAATCATGATGCACTTGTTTCAAAAACAATGCAGTTGATTTAATTTCTTACTAAAAACCCCTCATTTCAAACTTTGATTAATAACCTCATACTGTTACAAAAACCCATGATCAATCCATGACGTTAAAGGGGTAAAAAATATGTCAAAATCAAGCAAGGTAGCAAGCATGACAGCAAGTTTCTGGCTGCAACAAGAAACAGTCTTAGTTTGCATATGTTTTGGTTATTCATTCATCTCTCCCACTAAAAAAGTCAAATTGACATGAATTTTGGACCATTAAAAAGCTAAGAAGCTGGGATACAACTTTGATGTTTAGTACTTTGCTCAGTTCTGATCGAAAAGTGGTAAAAATCTTCATGAGCACTGCTCCAAAATTTTGGAACCACCTGAGATTTTCTCGCTGCAGCGAGAATCCATTGTCGCTGTAGCAAGAAGCTACAAAAAATTTCTTGCTGCAGCGAGAACCAGGCCAATGTAACCACCCCTCCAACTCGAGAGTTTCTAGCTGCAGCAAAAATGAATCTTGCTGCAATGAGAAACAAAGCAATTTAGTTAAAAGGAGTCTTGTTATATCAAAAGCCATTTTCTTGTTGAAACGAAAAGCAATTTGAGAGCAACTAATAATGCCAACATACAACACAATCCCAATTTCTTTCATAAACTTTCTATAACATTTATATATATATATATACATACATAACCACCAATACCACCACTGCCTCACCCAACTCATGTGCAACCCCCACATCGCACACATAGCTGGAGTCATCGTGTGCATCCCCCCACATCGTGCACAACTAATACTGTTGTGTGCATCCCCCACATCGCGCACAGGCAATATCATCATCCACACTCCCACACCCGTCATCACCGGCATGTGTTCCCCCACATGGAGCACATGCTCGGTTATAATTACAAACCATATTACTATCAATATATATCATATATATTTAGATATATAAATATATATCAACATAACACAAGGCACATGGATTCATCACAGTAGCATTTCACAATGCAAAACGTTTCATTAAAAGCTTGTTCCATGCATATTTTAGAGAAAAACAGATAAAATATTTCAATGGATTTAAGCAAACACAAATGCCCTAATCCCAAAACATTTTAATGCAAGTTCACTCACCGGTATTTGTTAAATCTTTACCCAACTCTAACTTCCTCTAATAGTCCAAATGGGGCGATGGGGCTTCGTTGGAACCTATCATCACATTAGTATCACAAATAAACTCAATTCACATAACTATAATTCTAAAAGCTATCTCCTAACTAGCTTCCAATTTTCATTAAGTGGCTATCTATTTTCACTATCCTAATCACTCTAAAATGAATAAACAACCTTAACTACAAAACACTTAAAAATCAACTCTACTTCATTACTCACCTTGGTAGCTTTGTAAGTGAATTCCTTTCCAAGAATTTTCAAGCTATTATGGAAGCTCTCGCTCTTTCTCTCTCTAAAACACCTAGCTAGCAAGAGGTAGTATGGGAGTATGTCACAACCCGGAACCTCCCTCAGGCCCATGACAATCGCCGCGACGTCCCGATTGACACTCATTATCCGGAATGCCAACCGGAACCCCGCAAGGCTTACATATTAGTTTATTTCCTTTCCTGTGAGCAATCATTGTTAAATATCGAGTTTTTAGAGAATATATACTATTTTAGATCAAAAACAATCAAAATAAAATTTTCGCCACACAGGGGTATTTTGGTCATTTTTTTCTCAAAAATTTTGAAATTGGCTAAAACGTAATATACAAGTACAAAACACATAATTCATATTCAAAATGAGTTTAAAAGTCTAAAATCTTCATTTAAAACGAAATTACGGTTATTTGAATATAATAAGAAAATAAAAGAAATATTAAGGAAAATATTCTATTTTCTTATAAAACAATATTTATAGAGTTATACGTGAATAATTTTTATAGCGTAAAAGCTAAATAAATTTATACATACTGAAATACAGTAAGCCAAAATATTTAATTTAATTTACAATAACAAGAGGGCCCCCGAATAAACAAAAGTAAAGAGGACTGTGAACCTACGGTTTGGAAAATGCAGATCCAATGGTAGTCCTCGATGAGATCAGCTATCTACAGTCTATACTGAACCTGAAATGGGTGGAAAGGAGTTGGGTGAGATTTTGCAATCCCAATGAGTAAACAGACATTATCATAAATATCTAAAGGCGAGTAAAATGGAGGCAAGTTTAAACAACAAATTTCAACCCATTTCATAATGTTTTCAATTTATTTCTTAAACCATAAAATATTTGTAATTTACCAAAACAGTTGTTAAGGCTTATGTCTTTTATTAAAACAAGGCTCAAGCCAAAACTAATCCTCGGGGATACCTTGGCCGAGGCATCTAACCGAGTCCGCCAAGGGTGTTAAAATATTCACACGTGAAACACATTTTTATTTTTAAAACCAGCCGTTCCTTGGCGTTGGCCGAGTTACACATTCACGTGGGGGTTCGACGTGAAGTGAGCTCTAATACTACCCCGGGAGTTACCCTCCTCGCCTCTACAACCGGAGTAACTATATAACTGGGTTTACCGTGCCCCTCTAATAGGCAGTCCACGGAAACCCGTCACTGCAGTGACTAACCCACCAATTTTAATAAAATTTCGACAGTATAACGTGGCTTTTATTTATTTATCCAGCCTGCATAGTAAAACAACTTACATAAATTTCCCAATGCATTCACAAAATATAGCCACATATACTCATTTCTCATAAGCCATTCCTAGGAAAATATATATTTTTCAAGTCAATTTGTAGCCTCCAATTACTCAATTTCATAATCAATACAATATATTTTTATTTGTCACATTTATTCCTAAAACATCAAAAATCCCGTTTTAATCTCGTTCTCATTTCATAAAATACATAAAGGGCATTTAAAATAAACTCTAGATAATTTACAATAATAATAAGTTTACTCACCGTTTGTACAAACTAAAAGCTTTCTAAGCGCCCCGATCACTACTCGTCGGGTACGACTTCTTTGCCTTTTCCGGAAGGCTCTCCTCCTAGACACATTACAAAAATTTACACAATTCATCACATTGATGCTAAATCACTATATAATTAACTTAAATCCTATACTAATGCATGGTATGAAATGCAATAGCCTAAAACGGCTTAAACGCGGTATTAACCTATTTTTGGCACTTTGCCCGATAAATTGCTAACGCGCTCCATTTTAGCTCTAAATCATCCCATTCTCTCTCCAACATTTCTAACCATTAAATATCAGCCAATAACCTTCTAAAAACAACAAAATCAGCTCACTCCCTTCCTTGGAAAATTCGGCCAAAAATGGGACATTAACTCGGTTAATTTTCTACTTTGTTTTTCTATCACGTTTAATCGTTTTTCATCATTTTCTCTTCATTTCCCTTAGAATAAAATCAATTCATCATCATTGTACAGCATTGAGCATCCAGCCAAGAGTGGGTATTGTGAAAATTTAATGATTTCTTGCCCAATTTAATTTCTAAACACATTTAACTAACTAAAACTATCAATTTAACTAAAAATCAAAACCTAAAAATTTCAATTTCTCTCCCCTAGAATTTCGTCCAGCCCTTGATATCACTTTTTGATCTCTCTCCTCAAGCATGCTAAATGGAAATAAAGGCATAGGAAAGGTAGAAATCAAGCTAAAATCGAAAAATCTTACCGTTAGACGCGTAAACGGTCGAAAACCGCGAATTTCCCTTTGAATTTTCTTGTTTCTCTTTGGTTTTTCTTTTTTTCTTCCTTTCCTCTCTATTTCCTCTCTTGTTCTTCCTTATGGCCGGCCAGCACTCAAAATTTGGGTTTAAATGGGCTGACTTTTCATTAAAATAATATTATTTCATTAAAAAAATGCCACGTGTCACTTTCCCATTGGCCCATTTTTAAAATTTCATCCATTTGTTTCCAAATTTTCACCATACACTTGTCCCACATATCCATAGCTTAGATAAAATTCTCAGACTTATCCAAAGTCTCGGTGGAGTAATTTTTGAAATTTACACTTTTGCCCCCGTAAAAGTGAAAAATTACATTTTTGCCCAAAAAACTGAAAAATTGCCCATAGACATATTTTTCATCCCTTATACTCATACCATTCTCCAATTTGTCAAATTTGATCTAAATTCTCTCAAAATCTCAAATTTTGTCCGTGGGTGGCAAAATTACGATTTTGCCCCTACACTCCAAAAATCACCAGAATTAAACTTTTTCACTTCCTATCATTAAATTATACTCCAAATAGTTAATCTTGGTCAAAAATTTCACTCCATGATCAAATTATTATCTTAGGTGGCAAAATGACGATTTTGCCCTTGAATATCAAAATTTCTAATTTTACCCCAAATGAACCCTCGAACTCCGAACAATCATTTTTAGTCATTCCTGGACTATAAAATATTAAATTTCATCCTACAATTCCTATTTGAACTAGTTCGAGGTTAAATCAATTTAAGTGTACCGTTAGGTACAATATCAGGTTTCGTCTATTCTTAGGTGCTTTTCTAGCGTAATAACATGCTACTCAATGCATGTATGTCATGACATGTATTTATAGGGTCGGGTTTTACAATTCTACCCCCCTTAAAATAAAATTTTGACCTCAAAATTTCACTTACCAGATTCGACAAATAGATGCGGGTATTGGTTCCTCATCTGATGCTCTACTTCCCATGTCATTTCCTCCATTCGAGCACTTTTCCACAACACTTTGACCATTGAAATACTCTTGTTTCTCAGTACTCGATCCTTTCGATCCAAGATACTCACAGGTTGTACCTCGAACTTCAAATCGTCATGCAACTCGATCGGAGGTGCTTCGAGGACGTGAGAGGGATCTGGTACATATTTCTTAAGCATGGAGACATGGAAAACGTTGTGGATCCGATCTAACTCCGGAGGTAATTCTAACCGATAAGCCACTGGTCCAATCCTTTCAATGATTCGGAATGGTCCAATATATCTCGGGTTGAGCTTTCCCCTCTTCGCAAATCGAATCACACCTTTCATTATCCAATAAAACACCATAATTTATCATGATAGTATAATCAATAAGATTTAATACTTCAAAGTATTCAAATTATTACCTTTCCAAGGAGAAACCTTAAGAAAAACTTTATCATCGATCTCAAACTCCAAGTCTTTTCTCCGTTTATCTGCATAGCTCTTCTGCCTATCCTGGGCTACCTTTAGCCTCTCTCGTATAACCTTGATCTTGTCATTAGTTAGCTCGATCAATTCCACACTCACTAACTTCCTTTCACCTACTTCATCCCAACAGAGTGGAGTACGACATTTTCTTCCATATAAAGCTTCGTACGGTGCCATACCAATGCTAGACTGAAAGCTATTGTTGTAAGCAAATTCCACCAATGGCAAATGTCTGTCCCAACTCCCAATAAAGTCAATGACACAAGCCCGTAACATATCCTCCAAGGTCTGGATAGTCCTCTCTGACTGACCATCCGTCTGTGGGTGAAAAGCAGTGCTAAATTTCAATTTGGTTCCGAGAGCTTCTTGAAATTTTGGCCAGAATCGAGAAGTGAATCGAGGATCTCGGTCTGACACTATAGAAACGGGAACTCCATGTAGCCTCACAATCTCATCTATATAGAGCTGAGCCAGCTTCTCAATAGAGTATGTACTATGGACAGCTAAAAAGTGAGCGGACTTAGTCAACCGATCTACGATCACCCAGATCGCATCCTTTCCCCTCTGTGTCCGCGGCAATCCCAAAACAAAATCCATAGTTACATGCTCCCATTTCCACTCGGGAACAGGTAAAGACTGAAGTGTACCTGCTGGCCTCTGATGCTCCGCCTTAACTTGCTGACATACGAGACACTTTGCTACGAATTCTGCTACGTCTCGCTTCATACCCGGCCACCAATAATTCTCCCTGATAGTCCTATACATCTTGGTGCTTCCGGGATGTAATGCATAGGCAGATGAATGGGCTTCTTCCATGATCGCCTGTCTCAACTGGTTTCCCTCAGGAACACAAACTCGATCTTTAAACATCAAGACGTTATCCTCTCCAAATCTGAACTCACTAACTCCCCCATCGGTCAGTTTTTGAATTTCTTTTCTTAACTCATCATCAGACCTCTGAATGTCCTTGATCTGATTAAGTAACGAAGGTCGCACAATGAAGTTTGCCAATAAGGATCCATCCTCACCATTTCTCAACTGGACCCCAAGAGATTTCATCTCTATTAATGCTGGAAAATAACAACTCTGAAGTGCTGCTAAAGACGATGAAGACTTACGACTTAAGGCATCAGCTACAACGTTCGCCTTTCCCGGATGATAGTCTATCACCAAGTCATAATCTTTTATCAACTCCAACCATCGCCTTTGCCTCAAATTAAGCTCCTTTTGGGTGAGCAAATATTTTAAACTCTTGTGATCCGTAAATATCCGACAATGCTCACCATACAAGTAATGCCTCCAGATTTTTAAAGCAAACACCACTGCTGCTAACTCTAAATCATGGGTAGGGTAATTTGCTTCATGCCTCTTTAGCTGTCTAGAAGCATAAGCCACAACTTTTTCATCCTGCATCAATACGCACCCCAACCCCAACTTTGAGGCATCACTATATACTACAAATCCCTTACCATTAACAGGAAGTGTTAAAACGGGAGCGGAGGTTAACCGGTTCTTTAGCTCCTGAAATCGATTCTCACAAACATCATCCCACACAAACTTAACTCCCTTACGAGTTAGACGGGTCAAAGGAGCTGCTATTAAGGAAAACCCCTGAACAAACCTCCGATAATAACCGGCTAATCCGAGGAAACTACGAATCTCCGTCACTGTCTTAGGTTGCTCCCATTGTAAAATTGCCTCTACTTTCTTAGGATCAACATATATTCCAGTTCTCGATACTACGTGTCCCAAGAATACCACTTCCTGTAACCAAAACTCACACTTCGAAAACTTTGCATACAACTGTCTTTCCCTCAAAGTTTGTAATACTATACGCAAGTGGGCAGCGTGCTCATCATTATCTCTCGAGTAAACCAGTATGTCATCAATGAACACAATAACAAACTTGTCCAAGTAAGGGTGGAACACCCTATTCATGAGATCCATAAAAGCTGCCGGTGCGTTAGTTAACCCGAAAGGCATGACCAAGAACTCATAATGACCGTACCGAGTCCTGAACGCTGTCTTGGGTACATCCTGTTCTTTAATCCTCAACTGATGATACCCAGACCTTAGATCAACCTTGGAAAACACTGTAGCTCCCTGTAATTGATCGAAAAGATCATCAATCCTCGGTAACGGATACTTGTTCTTAATGGTCATTCTGTTAAGCTGTCGGTAATCGATACATAACCGAAGTGTACCGTCTTTCTTTTTCACAAATAAAACCGATGCTCCCCACGGAGATATACTAGGGCGTATAAAACCCCTGTCCACCAACTCTTGCAATTGTACTTTCAACTCCTTCAACTCCGCCGGAGCCATTCTATATGGAGGGATAGAAATAGGTGCGGTACCCGGAAGTAAATCAATAGGGAACTCAAGCTCTCGATCAGGAGGCAGTCCCGGTAAATCATCAGGAAATACATCAAGAAACTCACTCACTATCGGGACATCCTCTAACTTAGGTTCCCCCTTTAAAGTATCAATTACATATGCCAAATAAGTCGGATACCCTTTCTGCACTAATTTTGAAGCTTTGATGGCCGAGATTACACAAGACGGTAATACTCGACGTTTCCCTACAAACACAATCTCTGCTCGCTCCGAATTTCGAAGAACAACTTCCTTTCGAAAACAATCCACGTTCGCACGATGTGCAGTTAACCAGTCCATACCCAATATTAGATCAAAATCCAGGATCTCTAGAGGAATTAAATCACCCCTAAATTCTTCCTCGCCTACCCTTACCTCACAGTCTCTATAACAACTGTTTCTAACTAGCTTTTCTCCTAAAGGGGTGTGAATTACAATTTCTTCCTCTAATGGTGACAGGTTTCTATCAGCAATTGATGCAAATGTGGTGCTCACATAAGACCTATCTGAGCCAGTATCTATCAAAAAATAAGCATCTTTATCAAATAAAGACATAGTACCTGTCACTGCTCCAGGTCGAACCCGTGCCTCATCTTCCGTCACAGCGAAAACTCTTGTCGAGGTACGAGTCTATGGTCTCGAAGGTGGATGTGCCGGGGTATTACTCTCCACACCGGACCGTATGGCTACTCCCTGTCTCGGTGGCAACCCAGAAGAATCTCTCCTCTGCATATCAGTGTGAGCTGGTGAAAATGATGCAACTACCGTGGCTCGTCCTAACCGTGGGCAATTACTTCTAATATGACCCGTCTGTCCACATTGGAAACATCTTGTTGGCCCTCTACATAGCCTGCTATGATAATTCCCACAATTTTTGCATCGATCAGAACCTCCGAAACTCTTCCCAGAACCAGTCATAGCAGATCTGCTAAACCTCGAAGGTCTCTATTGTGATGGTGGAAATGGAGGTTGAGGAGATGTCAAGGAAACAGAAGTAGTACTCCCTGAAATCACTGAGTCCTTGCCTCTTTTTACTGGCAGACTAGAAGACATACCAGGATTCCTCTTTTTTGCAAACTCAGTCCGAATCCTCCTATTCTCAGTCGCGAGCTTCTCATCCAGTAAAGCCATCTGTACCACCTCCTTATGCGGCTCCCTACCAGTCACTGTCATCCGCTCTCTAATCTCATTACGGAGCCCTTCCTCAAAATAACTGGTCTGATCCTGCTCAGATTTCACCAGATCCGGCACATATAACATCAACTCGTTAAAACGAGTCTCATACTCCTCTACAGTTAGATTTCCCTGTTTCAAACTCAGAAATTCTCTATTCTTTTCTTTCTGATGAAAATAAGTAAAATACTGACCATCGAATTCCTTGAGAAAATCAGACCACGTTTGAGGAGTAGTGGAACGGGACTTCATTGAATTCCACCAAGCACGAGCCCTCTTCTCTAATAATCTCGTAGCCACCATCAGTTTCATGTCATCGTCTAATCTCATATCAGAGAGAGTCTCTCAAACCTGAATAATCCAGTCCTTTGTCACAGTGGCATCCAACTCACCCGTGAAAGACACAGAACTGAGCCGTCTAGCCTCCTTTAGCTTCTTGGAAATGGATACATCTTGTACCGGTGGTGGAACTAAAGGAGTAACTGGTGGTACTATAGGTGGAACTTGACCAGTCGGATCTCCACCAGCCATTGCGGTAAAGAAAGCTGCCAATGCCTGTGCTGCCTCAGTAGGCATGGTGGGAATACCCGTAGGTGGTGGAGCAGGTGGAGGATGTGGAGGACTATCGGCCTGCTCAGCAGCAGGTGCTGCACGAATGGTAGACGCAGCCGATTCTTCCCCTACTGCATCTTGCTGACGACGTTGGGAACGACCTTTTCCCCTCCCAACCGATCTAGTGAGAGGTGGCGTTCGCGTCGAGGAGGCATAATAATCTATAAAAGAAAACGAGCAAGCTTAGGGAACTTTAGGCTCTATATGAAAATGCATGCCTTCTATTCAACCTAACTTAACTTAATCAGGGGCCACACTAATATTGTAATTTTTTTTAAAACCACTTTAAAACAAAAAACTCTTATCTTTAAAACCAAAAGCTCTTATCTTTAAAACCAAAAGCTCTGGTACCAATAGAATTATCACGACCCGGAACCTCCCTCAGGCCCATGACAATCGTCGCGACGTCCCGATTGACACTCATTATCCGGAATGCCAACCGGAACCCCGCAAGGCTTACATATTAGTTTCTTTGCTTTCCTGTGAGCAATCATTGTTAAATATCGAGTTTTTAGAGAATATATACTATTTTAGATCAAAAACAATCAAAATAAATTTTTCGCCACACAGGGGTATTTTGGTCATTTTTTTCTCAAAAATTTCGAAACTGGCTAAAACGTAATATACAAGTACAAAACACATAATTCA
The DNA here is from genome assembly GCF_000208745.1 of Theobroma cacao. NCBI lineage: Eukaryota > Viridiplantae > Streptophyta > Magnoliopsida > Malvales > Malvaceae > Theobroma > Theobroma cacao. The sequence goes on along the minus strand of NC_030856.1, from coordinate 19,042,287 downwards.
TTTTCAAAATGAGTTTAAAAGTCTAAAATCTTCATTTAAAACGAAATTACGGTTATTTGAATATAATAAGAAAATAAAAGAAATATTAAGGAAAATATTTTATTTTCTTATAAAACAATATTTATAGAGTTATACGTGAATAATTTTTATAGCGTAAAAGCTAAATAAATTTATACATACTGAAATACAGTAAGCCAAAATATTTAATTTAATTTAATTTAATTTACAATAACAAGAGGGCCCTCGAATAAACAAAAGTAAAGAGGACTGTGAACCTACGGTTTGGAAAATGCAGATCCAATTGTAGTCCTCGATGAGATCAGCTATCTACAGTCTATACTGAACATGAAATGGGTGGAAAGGAG